>NC_137619.1:7012302-7129802 GCF_963280865.1 Gymnoscopelus braueri | reverse complement strand
GGTCCATCATCAGAGATATTTACGTAGAGACAAGTTTACAAAGCAAACCTCAAGATGTTAACAGTTTATTTCCAAAGTGATCAAATTATTTTGGTCAATAAAATGGTCAGTTTAGATCATGAAAAAGGTTAGTCTACTGGTATGTGAATACAATAAAGTTCCCACGCTACCCACGGCCCATCCTCTGCCCACTCTGTTCCTGTATAATCATTGCTATAGGCCAGTGGTTCTCAACCTGTGGGTCTAATTTTTGGGATGAAGTCACAATTTAAGGACTATTAAGACTGTGCAATGTGAGGCATTGTGAGCATGTAGATCTGCTGTTTTCACAATATGTATTAATTATAACACAAGGTTCAGAACCACTGCTATAGACAACTGGGGTCTCTCCAGCTCTTTAGTAAAAAGTGAATAAACAAGTGTATTTGGTGAAAATAATTTGACAAAATTGGAACTACGTATGACACAAGCTGAGGAATTATATTGTGGGGTTCCCTCTGCTGATGGGGCTTACTTTGTAACCAACCTGAAAATGTACAGTTTATTAAAGACCTGGAGAGACAGGGAGACCGCTGTTACTGAACAAACACTCTATAGCAACTGCCCCATTCTAAAGACCAGACTGCACCAATGCAACTAGTCGCAACTCCTTGCAACAAGACATTTTTAAGGCCAGTCCACACCAATGCAACTCTTTGAAACTGCTATTGGGGATAATGGTTGCGAGGAGTAACATTGGTGTGGACTGGCCTTGAGACAAGCGTGATGAAAATAGCCGATCTACAATGCTCACAATGCGTCACATTGCGACTTGTAGATGGGCTATTTTCAGTAAAGAGATTTGGTGCTGAGCTCAAAAAGGAGCAGACCTTTACTGCTTAATATCATTTCAACACCTCATCTACGTTCTATATATACTTTATTTGAAATTATTCAGGGTTTACAATGAATTGGCATTTACATGACATGGTTATAAGCGATTGCATACAAAAATATAGCAAAAAGACTTTCAATACAAAGACTTGGCTTCAGCCATGGTGTCAGCATGTTTGGTCTGGAGTCAAGTGTTCTTTGTCTTTTTAGTTCAGTTTTATATTTGTTTAAAGACCACCTACAGAGATTGACTCCTGATGTATGACCATGGCACATGGAGTGGTCCATAGTTGGCTGACCACAGTGCACACAACAGGCCAATGGAACTCCTGATCCATGGCAGACATGGTTTCTTCAAAAGCCCCATACATTGCAGCATTATATGTGACATTTACATTAACACCAATGTGTGCCATCTTCCCCCAAACGTATTGTGACCTCTGACAGTCTACAAGCAGGTGTTCAATAGATTCGTCCTCATTACAGTTCTCAATTGGTCTTTTAACAGTTTTCAAAAAGCAGCTCCTCACTGAGACCAGCCACATGACATACCTGTTTTTCAGAAATGTTTTTACTCCAAATATCTTTATACACACTGCTTTTGAGAGTCATCTAGACATTTGTAGGGGAAAATGCCACCATACGCATCTTCACACAGATTAACATAAATATTTTTACTGGACATTTCAGACCAATATTTAAACGTGCAAATGTGCTTACTAACTCACCATTCATAATATTAAAATAAGGCACAGAGCTCCTTGCACAACCCTGCTGTTTGTTCCAACTCAAGGCCTCACCTATCCACAAAGCTCTTCTTTATAAACCGGATGCTACATTTTTACCAAGCCATCCATCCTTTAATTTTTTATACATTTGTAACCTCCCTAGTAATAGTTCCCCATATAAAGTTAACTAATATTTTAGTTATGTATGTCAATCAGTATGCAGATTTTTAACATCTGCACAACATGTTGCTCTGGGTATTGAAATGAAAGTAAAGACGTTGTTGGTAATTCAAGAATTATAACATTCACATGCTATTTAAAAGAAGAACAAAATCACTGAAATAATGTCCTTCATTAGTAAACACTCCCACTCTGTGTGCAGTGCTGATAAAACCCAGAATTCAGCACATTTTCTAAAACGAAAAAGGGTGGCATGAGAGCGTATCATTGTAATGTCCACCAAACACACTTGTTTTCACAGCGAAGTAACAATTTGTTATCTAAACGGACAATTCCACAGAAGAACTTGATCAATAGCTAAACCTCAAAATTCACTTTTGCCTCATCACAAAGAAGTGAGTGAAATCTGTCATCATGGGTTTGCTTTCTTTAGTAAAAGAAAAACAGTCAACATGATGGAACTTGCATCTATGTAAATGTTTCTCTGATGATGACCCATCATTACACTGTCTTTTGTTATGAGCCTTTCACATTGAAATGGACCCTGACTGCAGTGAACTGGATGAATGTGAGGATGTGGGAGGAGGTGTTTCTCCTCTTCAAGATAAATGGTGGTGTTTTCACTCCAAATCTCCACTCTGTCCTCCTGCTCAGACTCCAGGACACGCCACAGTTAAACTCTCAGGACTCACAGTGAGGGAGGACAGACTGTCTTTCCACAGCTCTATCTTCACTTACACACCAGGGGGCTAAAGGCCATAAAGGAGGTAAAAACGTGTCAAATGGAGTCTGTACGGCTGAAGATAAATGAACACATGTCGTCGGTGGGACAGGAGATATTGTGTGTTTTGGACAAACAGCAGCATGGTGCTGATGTTTGTTGTGTGAAGCTTGTCAGAGTGTTTGTGTTGGAGCGCCTCAGTGCGGCTGCAGAGTTCATGTGCAACCTCTTCCAGAGAGAGATAGAGACACTAGAAACTCTGCTGGAGAAACAAAACAAACTGCTGGACATTGATTTTGATATGGACATCGATCTACACACTGCAGGTATGTCTGTTACACACACAACATCAAACTACACACTGCAGCTATGTCTATTACACACACAACATCAAACTACACACTGCAGGTATGTCTGTTACACACAACATCAAACTACACGCTACAGGTATACATATGTACATCTATCTCCACAATGGAGAAGCTTAATCCATGTGGTCACATGAAGTCAGAGATCATCATTGGAGCCACACCGTTTCCATGTGAATCATGAGATCTACATGATTCTCACTGTTCTATTATAGCAGCTGTTTATAAAGTGTGTATTGCATTCCTTCATTCCAGACCAGTGTGTGGAGTCCAGTCTGCAGGTGAAGATCAGTTCTCCAGCCAGGACTGTTTCTATTAAACATGAACCTGAAGACCACCTTAAACAGGAACCTGAAGACCACCTGGATCTCAGTAAGTTTCAAGCACACTCACTTTATTTATTTTATTGGTGAAAGTGGGCCGGTACTGAGGGTGTAAAGTTGAACTGATATGAATCGGTTATCGATTTTAGCATTAACAATGTGACTACATTGATGCATGGACCGCTGCATCAATCTAAATGTACCATGAATCAGACGATGGTTCAGTTGTGGGCAAAGAGTAATCTGTTGATACTTATTCCAGCCACAACTCTGCACTGAGGTACTGCAGTGGATGTACAAGATTCAAACATTTTATAGTCTCATTGTATCTTTTTCGTAGACTTCCTGCATGTCCCTGTGTGTAAAGAGGAGGTTTCCCCTGAAGAGGAGAGGAGCCCCAGTCTGCTCCAGGAGGAACCACAACCTCCACAGATTAAAGAGGAACCAGAGGAGCTACTTCAAAGACCAGAAGAGGCTGGTGGGTCAACGTTGACATTACTAGCAGTGAAAAGTGAAGATGATGGTGAAAACAGAGAGACAGAGCCTCTAGCCAGCACCTCAACTGAACACATGAAAACACAAGCTGATGTAGAGGACTGTGGAACATCACAACCAACTAGTGATGACCAGCTCCTCTCTTCACACTGTTCTGAATCAGACACTGAAGACAGTGATGACTGGGAGGAGACTAGGGGAGATCAGTCAACTGTAAACACACTGAAATCACACAAGACACAAAATGTGGGAGGACGGCAAAAGCTGTACCAAGACCTGAAATCACAGAAACAAACTCATACAGGCGAAAAGCCCTTATCTTGTACAGTTTGTGGTAAAGGCTGTGTTAGCACAAGTCACATTAAAATACACATGATGACTCATACAGGTGAAAAGCCCTGTACCTGTACAGTATGTGGTAAAGGCTGTGTTCACAAGGGTCATCTAAAAACACACATGAGGACTCATACAGGCGAAAAGCCCTTTTCTTGTACAGTTTGTGGTAAAGGTTTTAATGAACAGGGTAATCTAAAAACACACATGAGGACTCATACAGGTGAAAAGCCATTTTCTTGTACAGTTTGTGGTAAAGGCTTTAATCGACAGAGTAGTCTAAAAATGCATATGAGGACTCATACAGGTGAAAAGCCCTATACCTGTACAGTTTGTGGTAAAGGCTTTGTTAGCACAAGCGATCTAAAAACACACATGAGGACTCATACAGGTGAAAAGCCATTTTCTTGTACAGTTTGTGGTAAAGGCTTTAATGAACAGGGTAATCTAAAAACACACATGAGGACTCATACAGGTGAAAAGCCCTATACCTGTACAGTTTGTGGTAAAGGCTTTGTTAGCACAAGCGATCTAAAAACACACATGAGGACTCATACAGGTGAAAAGCCATTTTCTTGTACAGTTTGTGGTAAAACCTTTGCTAGCAAAGGTAATCTAAACAAACACATGACGACTCATACAGCCTTTAATTGAAGTTAGTCACACACAGACAAATATCATTCAGTCTAATCCAGGATGTCAATGACAAGGATACTAAAGCAGAGGAATCTCATAATCAGACAATAAATTAAAAAAAAAAAAAAAATATATATATATATATATATATATATATATATATATATATATATATATATCAACATGACTGAATAAAATAAACATTATTTGTTTCTGTATATAGATTTTTGTTTTATCTTGTGTATGGATCTTATTTTCAATTCAACACGATGTAATTTCAATTGCTAGTTTTTTTTATAATCTTTTATTATTCCCTCCAGCCTATAGGTTATTGGTAGAACAACATGAGCACCACTGTCTGTCCACATTTGTCGGGAATAAAACAAGTCTTGTTCATTATTATTTTCATTGATATGCATGCATAATGGTGCAGTAAAGTGCTGACAAGCTGCTGGTTTTGTGTAGCTGTTCACTGTGTGCTGACATGTGTGTTGTTTGTATTGTTAAATTACCATAGTACATATTTGGTAGATGTCTGAGACAGTTGACTTAGTTTACTTTTACGGAATTGTTTTTACAGATTACTTATTTACATTTACTCTTTTTTGGTAGATGTCTGAGACAGTTGACTTAGTTTACTTTTACGGAATTGTTTTTACAGATTACTTATTTACATTTACTCTTTTTTTCTGAACTCAAAGAAACACCTTAATACCTGGGAAAATAAATGTTGATAATGTTTCTGGTTTGATTTAATAAAGGTTTCACCACTACATGTCCTCTGTGTGCTTTATCATTACAGAAATTATATCAAATATGTGTTGTACTTACCCCATAACTACTGTGAACAATACAGTCATTTTACAGCCTTTATACCTTGTATACTTGTATTACTACAGGGTACATGAGTAAGTATTCATTTTACAGTCTGCATACATTGTATTATTATTATTATTATTATTATTATTATTATTATTATTATTATTATTATTATTATTATTATTATTTGTTTTTGTGTTGTCATTATAAAATAATAATTGTATACAGTGACCCAGAAGTATAGTATAACACAAGTTAAAATCATAATTTTTATGCTATATGAACCACTATGTTGACTGGGGTCCCCCCTCCCTGTTTTCCTCTACACCAAATTAGTTGGGATCCCCGTGAAACGCCCTAAACTAAAGGACCCCTAGTCTTTTATGGTTTTTAAATTAGAGTCAAATCTGCAGACAGGGATTTATATTTATCTGGAGACTCTTAGGTTGTTGAGACGATGCTGCCTAATATATTTTTTTACATATCTCCTGTCTTTTCAGGATGTGGCTGATCAAGGCCCTTTGCACTGCACACAGAGTGGGGGAGTGTTTACTAATGAATGACATTGTTTCATTCATAAATGCTGCGTTTCTTCAACTACCAAACACATGATATGCACCAAACAGATATCAGTATATCAATCATGGTGTCTCTAGTTAGTTCTTAAAGTGCCATATTGTAGATCAGTGGATCTCAATGTAGGGTTTGGGGACCTCCAGGGGTCATTGAATTTGATCACAATTTCACTGTGATCTCCATACCTACAGTACATAGACAGTAAATGTATTATGGACCGACAATTTGACTGAATCATTCCTAATAATATACATATCCTTAGATTTAGGTTCCAGAGATAAACATCTTGTCAAATGGAGGATTGTGGTCTAATGCAAATCTAACGTGGGGTCCTTGAAATTAGAGAGTTTGAGAATCACATGTAGATCAACGACAACCAAGTCTAGATTGGGGGATACTTGGAGACAATGACACACCTAAAGTGTGTGTAGAGTATCTGTGCTGTGCCAAGTGGGCTGGCCGGCACATTTAAAATGCAAATAAGACATCTGTGTGTGTGTGTGTGTGTGTGTGTGTGTGTGTGTGTGTGTGTGTGTGTGTGTGTGTGTGTCTTTTGTCTTGGAGTGGAGAAGAACCTCCCCCACCTCCTCCAGTTAACTGCAGTCAGGGACCATTTCAATGTAAAAGGCTCATAACAAAAGACACCTAGATGATGATGATGGTCCATCATCAGAGATATTTACATAGAGACAAGTTGACAAAGCAAACCTCAAGATGTTAACAGTTTATTTCCAAAGTGATCAAATTATTTTGGTCAATAAAATGGTCAGTTTAGATCATGAAAAAGGTTAGTGTACTGGTATGTGAATACAATAAAGTTCCCACGCTACCCACGGCCCATCCTCTGCCCACTCTATGTTCCTGTATAATCATTGCTATAGGCCAGTGGTTCTCAACCTGTGGGTCTAATTTTTGGGATGAAGTCACAATTTAAGGACTATTAAGACTGTGCAATGTGAGGCGTTGTGAGCATGTAGATCTGCTGTTTTCACAATATGTATTAATTATAACACAAGGTTCAGAACCACTGCTATAGACAACTGGGGTCTCTCCAGCTTTTTAGTAAAAAGTGAATAAACAAGTGTATTTGGTGAAAATAATTTGACAAAATTGGAACTACGTATGACACAAGCTGAGGAATTATATTGTGGGGTTCCCTCTGCTGATGGGGCTTACTTTGTAACCAACCTGAAAATGTACAGTTTATTAAAGACCTGGAGAGACAGGGAGACCGCTGTTACTGAACAAACACTCTATTGTCACGGTGCGAGGTAGAGAAGTGTAGGACCCAAGCGCAAGATGAGAGGCAGAGGCAGCGTAGTTCAAGTTAAAGTGTTTATTTACACTGACACAAAGGAGTAGGCAGCAATCAACGTCTAGGTACAGGCAAAGTCGGTAACCGGGTAAACAGTCGGAACAAGAAAGAGACAAGAAAGAGTAAGGGAAAACTATACTGGGAAAGCTAGGGGAATTTAGTACAAGGCAACAATAAGTGAGGAGACAAAGACAGGCATAAACTCACACTGACTACAATCAACGAACCAACAGGGAACTGAATCAAACACAGGACTTAAATAGACAGGGGACTAACAGGACGCAGGTGAACACAACAGGCAATCAACACAGGATAGGCTAACAGGCAAGGAGCACAGGTGACTAGGTTTACAATAATCACAGGGAGGTGAGACAAGACAGGAAACAGTAAACAAGGCAGACAGGAAACACTACTACAAAACAAGAGTACGGAAAACCAAGGCCAGGGCAACAGAGTTACAATACAAATGCAGAATATAAAGAACGGCCTAACCAGGCCTAAAGAACAGCCCATTGGAGTCCAACACCATATAAGGGCATTCAAGGTCCGAATAATAAAGTCATCGTCCACAGCCCGAGGAGCGGACTGTGACAGTACCCCCCCTCCAAGGGACGGATCCCAGACGGCCCACATGACTACCAAACAAGGGCGGGAGGTGGTGGCCAGGAGGGGCGAGGGCCGAAAAAGGGCAAGGAAACAAAAACAAAACTGGCAGAGGCAGTGCAAAACCACGGGGCCAGCTGAACTGTACAGGGCAGGACGGGACTGGTTTGGGGCGGGGCAGAAACACTGACCGGTTAGGGGCGGGGCAGAACACAGGACTGGGCAAAAAGAGAAAAGACAGACAGGCAACATACAGACATTCAAACCAGACAAAGAGACATCACACAGACTAGCTGACGGGCAGGCAGCAAGCTGTAATGCCGATAAACGGACAGAGAAACAAGAAAAAACACAGACAGACAGACAATGGAACCGCACAATCATACACTCACACCGAAAGACAGGAGGGCAGACACACAGACAGACACACAGACAAGCAGAAAGGGAGAAGTTGAGAAAGACAGAGAGACACACAGATCAACTGACAGACAGCCATGCAGGCGGACAAACATGAGGCTTGACACAGCAGGCGGGTAAAAGGGTCGAAAGGGAAACTGTTGGACGGGGGACTAGACAGACGGACGAGCAGCGTAGCAGACAGACTAGCAGACATACAGGAAGAAAGACACGCAGACAAACAGATGGGGAGAGCAGCTAATGGGCAGATGGGGGGACCAACTACACCACTGACCAAAGGGCGGGGTGTTCCAGAGTAGAACTTAGGGAGTCTAGGAGACTGGAGAAAAGGGGGGCTACGCTGGGAAACAGGAGGGCTAGGTACGAAAGGGACAGAACTATGGACAGGGCCGGGAATGGGACTACCAACTATTTTAGGTCTGGGGAAGGTAGACAGAGGACACTGAGACTGGGGCACCTGAGGAGAACCGGGACCAAGTGGCTGAAGTGCCGTCTCGGGGTCCAGCGGCTGGAGTGCAAGCCCAGGGTCTGGCAACTGGAGAGCCAGCCTAAGGGCCAGCGGCTGGAGGTCCTGCTGCTGTAGTGCAAGCCCGGGCTCTGACAGCTGAAGGTCAGGCTCGGGGTCCGGCAGCAGGAGTGCTAGGTCAGCCTTGGCAGTGACAACAGAGGACAGTTCGCAAGAGTTGTCAGGAGGGAAGGCTGACAAGGGCACCAAGAACAACGACAGTTCATCGGAGATGGCTGACAAGGGTTCAGGGGGGAAGTCGGCGGGGGCAGCCGACAAGGACTCAGGTGGGGATGATGGGACGTCGGCGGGGACAGCAGACGAGGACACTGGAGGATCGTCGTCAGGGACAGCCGACGAGGACACAGACGGGACGTTGGTGTGGACAGCTGACGAGGGCGCAGAGGGCTCACGCCGGTCGTTGACGTAGACGGCTGGTGAGGGCTCTGGCAGATCGTTGGGTGACGAGGGCGCAGAGGGCACAGGCAGGTCGTTAACGTAGACGGCTAGCGAGGGCTCTGGCAGGTCGTCAGCAGGTACAGCCACAGTAGGTTTGGGTTGGACAGACATGGCGTCAGCGGGGATGATCGGCAAGACGCCAGGCAGGACAGGTGGCATGTCGGCGGGGACGGCCGACAAGGCACCGGGCAGGATATCAGTCGACGTGAATTCAGACGGGACATCAGCTGACGAGAATTCATACGGAACGTCGGCAGACGCGAATTCAGACGGAACGTCAGGTGGTGAGAATTCAGTCAGGACGGGCAAGGTGTCGGCAAGAACGGCCGACCATGGTTCAGGTAGGATGTCGGCAGGAACGGCCAACACGGCATCTGGTAGGGCATCAGCGGCGTTGCACAGAAGAGGAGGCTCACCGTCGCAGGTCAGCAGTGGAGCCTCACCATCGCAGGATAAAGGTGCATGCTGGTTGCCGGGCGGTGGTGCACGCCGGTGTCCGGGCGGTGGTGCACGACGGTCTTCGGGCGGTGGTGCACGCCGGTCGCCGGGCGGTGGTGCACGCCGGTCGCCGGGCGGTGGTGCACGCCGGTCGCCGGGCGGTGGTGCACGCCGGTCGCCGGGCGGTGGTGCCTCGTAGATGCTGGGCAGCGGAGAGCTGAGCAGAGGAGAGCTGGGCAGCGGTGTGCTGGGCAGCGGAGAGCTGGGCAGCGGACAGCTGGGCAGCGGAGAGCTGAGCTGCGGCGTGCTGAGCAGAGGAGAGCTGGGCAGCGGTGTGCTGGGCAGCGGAGAGCTGGGCAGCGGAGAGCTGAGCTGCGGCGTGCTGAGCAGAGGAGAGCTGGGCAGCGGTGTGCTGGGCAGCGGAGTGCTGGGCAGCGGTGTGCTGGGCAGCGGAGAGCTGGGCAGCGGAGAGCTGGGAGCGTTGACGGTGTCGGTGGCCATGGCGATGACGCCCCCTAGCCCGGTTCCCCTTGACGATGGCCAAGCGAGACCCAGCCCAAAGGTCTAGGGCTGACACAGTCTCACCGTAGGGTGGCTTGGGGAACGCGGAGTCAACAGGGGCGAGTGCGGAGCACACAGGCCGGAGGCCTACATACCCAAGATTGATCGAGTGGGGTGCAGGCTGGTGAGCAGGCTTGAGAGCAGGCTGGGAAGCAGGCTGAGGACAAGCAGGACAATGGCTAGCAGGCTGGAGAACAGGTGGAGAAGCAGGCTGAATGCTAGCTGCCCGTAGGCTTGCAGGCGCATTGGACAAAGCGGCCCACATTCCCTTAATTGTCCCCTCAAATTTATCTGCTAGCTCTGGCCTAGAATATGCCACTCGGAGGGCCTGCTTCAGACCCTCAATCTTACGTTCGGCACCGATGGAGGGATTTTGGCAAATGTCCATGATGGAGATAATTGATTGAAGTGCCTTGGTGAAATCATCCACCTCTGCATCATCTGCTGGGTCCATTGTGGTTGGTTCGTTCTGTCACGGTGCGAGGTAGAGAAGTGTAGGACCCAAGCGCAAGATGAGAGGCAGAGGCAGCGTAGTTCAAGTTAAAGTGTTTATTTACACTGACACAAAGGAGTAGGCAGCAATCAACGTCTAGGTACAGGCAAAGTCGGTAACCGGGTAAACAGTCGGAACAAGAAAGAGACAAGAAAGAGTAAGGGAAAACTATACTGGGAAAGCTAGGGGAATTTAGTACAAGGCAACAATAAGTGAGGAGACAAAGACAGGCATAAACTCACACTGACTACAATCAACGAACCAACAGGGAACTGAATCAAACACAGGACTTAAATAGACAGGGGACTAACAGGACGCAGGTGAACACAACAGGCAATCAACACAGGATAGGCTAACAGGCAAGGAGCACAGGTGACTAGGTTTACAATAATCACAGGGAGGTGAGACAAGACAGGAAACAGTAAACAAGGCAGACAGGAAACACTACTACAAAACAAGAGTACGGAAAACCAAGGCCAGGGCAACAGAGTTACAATACAAATGCAGAATATAAAGAACGGCCTAACCAGGCCTAAAGAACAGCCCATTGGAGTCCAACACCATATAAGGGCATTCAAGGTCCGAATAATAAAGTCATCGTCCACAGCCCGAGGAGCGGACTGTGACATCTATATCAACTGCCCCGTTCTAAAGACCAGACTGCACCAATGCAACTAGTCGCAACTCCTTGCAACAAGACATTTTTAAGGCCAGTCCACACCAATGCAACTCTTTGAAACTGCTATTGGGGATAATGGTTGCAAGGAGTTGCAAGGAGTAACATTGGTGTGGACTGGCCTTGAGACAAACGTGATGAAAATAGCCGATCTACAATGCTCACAATGCGTCACATTGCGACTTGTAGATGGGCTATTTTCAGTAAAGAGATTTGGTGCTGAGCTCAAAAAGGAGCAGACCTTTACTGCTTAATATCATTTCAACACCTCATCTACGTTTTATATATACTTTATTTGAAATTATTCAGGGTTTACAATGAATTGGCATTTACATGACATGGTTATAAGCGATAGCATACAAAAATATAGCAAAAAGACTTTCAACACAAAGAGATGGCTTCAGCCATGGTGTCAGCATTTTTGTTCTTTGTCTTTTTAGTTCAGTTTTATATTTGTTTAAAGACCACCTACAGAGATTGACTCCTGATGTATGACCATGGCACATGGAGTGGTCCATAGTTGGCTGACCACAGTGCACACAACAGGCCAATGGAACTCCTGATCCATGGCAGACATGGTTTCTTCAAAAGCCCCATACATTGCAGCATTATACGTGACATTTACATTAACACCAATGTGTGCCATCTTCCCCCAAACGTATTGTGACCTCTGACAGTCTACAAGCAGGTGTTCAATAGATTCGTCCTCATTACAGTTCTCAATTGGTCTTTTAACAGTTTTCAAAAAGCAGCTCCTCACTGAGACCAGCCACATGACATACCTGTTTTTCAGAAACGTTTTTACTCCAAATATTTTTATACACACTGCTTTTGAGAGTCATCTAGACATTTGTAGGGGAAAACGCCACCATACGCATCTTCACACAGATTAACATAAATATTTTTACTGGACATTTCAGACCAATATTTAAACGTGCAAAATGTGCTTACTAACTCACCATTCATAATATTAAAATAAGGCAGAGAGCTCCTTGCACAACCCTTCTGTTTGTTCCAACTCAAGGCCTCACCTATCCACAAAGCTCTTCTTTATAAACCGGATGCTACATTTTTACCAAGCCATCCATCCTTTCATTTTTAATACATTTGTAACCTCCCTAGTAATAGTTCCCCATATAAAGTTAACTAATATTTTAGTTATGTATGTCAATCAGTATGCAGATTTTCTACATCTGCACAACATGTTGCTCTGGGTATTGAAATGAAAGTAAAGACGTTGTTGGTAATTCAAGAATTATAACTCATTCACATGCTATTTAAAAGAAGAACAAAATCACTGAAATAATGTCATTCATTAGTAAACACTCCCACTCTGTGTGCAGTGCTGATAAAACCCAGAATTCAGCACATTTTCTAAAACGAAAAAGGGTGGCATGGGAGCATATCATTGTAATGTCCACCAAACACACTTGTTTTCACAGCGAAGTAACATTTTGTTATCTAAACGGACAATTCCACAGAAGAACTTGATCAATAGCTAAACCTCAAAATTCACTTTTGCCTCATCACAAAGAAGTGAGTGAAATCTGTCATCATGGGTTTGCTTTCTTTAGTAAAAGAAAAACAGTCAACATGTTGATGAAACAAAAGACATGGAACTTGCATCTATGTAAATGTTTCTCTGATGATGACCCATCATTACACTGTCTTTTGTTATGAGCCTTTCACATTGAAATGGACCCTGACTGCAGTGAACTGGATGAATGTGAGGATGTGGGAGGAGGTGTTTCTCCTCTTCAAGATAAATGGTGGTGTTTTCACTCCAAATCTCCACTCTGTCCTCCTGCTCAGACTCCAGGACACGCCACAGTTAAACTCTCAGGACTCACAGTGAGGGAGGACAGACTGTCTTTCCACAGCTCTATCTTCACTTACACACCAGGGGGCTAAAGGCCATAAAGGAGGTAAAAACGTGTCAAATGGAGTCTGTACGGCTGAAGATAAATGAACACATGTCGTCGGTGGGACAGGAGATATTGTGTGTTTTGGACAAACAGCAGCATGGTGCTGATGTTTGTTGTGTGAAGCTTGTCAGAGTGTTTGTGTTGGAGCGCCTCAGTGCGGCTGCAGAGTTCATGTGCAACCTCTTCCAGAGAGAGATAGAGACACTAGAAACTCTGCTGGAGAAACAAAACAAACTGCTGGACATTGATTTTGATATGGACATCGATCTACACACTGCAGGTATGTCTGTTACACACACAACATCAAACTACACACTGCAGCTATGTCTATTACACACACAACATCAAACTACACACTGCAGGTATGTCTGTTACACACAACATCAAACTACACGCTACAGGTATACATATGTACATCTATCTCCACAATGGAGAAGCTTAATCCATGTGGTCACATGAAGTCAGAGATCATCATTGGAGCCACACCGTTTCCATGTGAATCATGAGATCTACATGATTCTCACTGTTCTATTATAGCAGCTGTTTATAAAGTGTGTATTGCATTCCTTCATTCCAGACCAGTGTGTGGAGTCCAGTCTGCAGGTGAAGATCAGTTCTCCAGCCAGGACTGTTTCTATTAAACATGAACCTGAAGACCACCTTAAACAGGAACCTGAAGACCACCTGGATCTCAGTAAGTTTCAAGCACACTCACTTTATTTATTTTATTGGTGAAAGTGGGCCGGTACTGAGGGTGTAAAGTTGAAACGATATGAATCGGTTATCGATTTTAGCATTAACAATGTGACTACATTGATGCATGGACCGCTGCATCAATCTAAATGTACCATGAATCAGACGATGGTTCAGTTGTGGGCAAAGAGTAATCTGTTGATACTTATTCCAGCCACAACTCTGCATTGAGGTACTGCAGTGGATGTACAAGATTCAAACATTTTATAGAGTCTCATTGTATCTTTTTCATAGACTTCCTGCATGTCCCTGTGTGTAAAGAGGAGGTTTCCCCTGAAGAGGAGAGGAGCCCCAGTCTGCTCCAGGAGGAACCACAACCTCCACAGATTAAAGAGGAACCAGAGGAGCTACTTCAAAGACCAGAAGAGGCTGGTGGGTCAACGTTGACATTACTAGCAGTGAAAAGTGAAGATGATGGTGAAAACAGAGAGACAGAGCCTCTAGCCAGCACCTCAACTGAACACATGAAAACACAAGCTGATGTAGAGGACTGTGGAACATCACAACCAACTAGTGATGACCAGCTCCTCTCTTCACACTGTTCTGAATCAGACACTGAAGACAGTGATGACTGGGAGGAGACTAGGGGAGATCAGTCAGCTGTAAACACACTGAAATCACACAAGCGACAAAATGTGGGAGGACAGCGAAAGCTGTACCAAGACCTGAAATCACAGAAACAAACTCATACAGGCGAAAAGCCCTTTTCTTGTACAGTTTGTGGTAAAGGCTGTGTTAGCACAAGTCACTTTAAAATACACATGATGACTCATACAGGCAAAAAGCCATTTTCTTGTACAGTATGTGGTAAAGGCTTTAATCGGAAATATACTATTAAAACACACATGATGACTCATACAGGTGAAAAGCCCTGTACCTGTACAGTATGTGGTAAAGGCTGTGTTCACAAGGGTCATCTAAAAAGACACATGAGGACTCATACAGGCGAAAAGCCATTTTCTTGTACAGTTTGTGGTAAAGAATTTACTCAGAAAAGTACTCTAAAAGTGCATATGATTACTCATACAGGTGAAAAGTCCTTTACCTGTACAATTTGTGGTAAAGGTTGTGGACAAAAGGGTAATCTCAAAACACACTTGATGACTCATACAGGTGAAAAGCCATTTTCTTGTACAGTTTGTGGTAAAGGCTTTAATCGACAGAGTAATCTAAAAATGCATATGAGGACTCATACAGGTGAAAAGCCCTATACCTGTACAGTTTGTGGTAAAGGCTGTGTTAGCACAAGCGATGTAAAAACACACATGAGGTCTCATACAGGTGAAAGGCCATTTTCTTGTACAGTTTGTGGTAAAACCTTTGCTAGCACAAGTAATCTAAACAAACACATGAGGACTCATACAGCCTTTAGTTGAAGTTAGTCACACACAGACACACATCATTCAGTCTAATCCAGGATGTCAATGACAAGGATACCAAAGCAGAGGAATCTCATATTCAGACAATACAAAAAAAAAACATTATTTGTTTCTGTATATAGATTTTTGTTTTATCTTGTGTATGGATCTTATTTTCAATTCAACATGATGTAATTTCAATTGCTTGTTTTTTTATAATCTTTTATTATTCCCTCCAGCCTATAGGTTATTGGTAGAACAACATGAGCACCACTGTCTGTCCACATTTGTCGGGAATAAAACAAGTCTTGTTCATTATTATTTTCATTGATATGCATGCATAATGGTGCAGTAAAGTGCTGACAAGCTGTTGGTTTTGTGTAGCTGTTCACTGTGTGTTGACATGTGTGTTGTTTGTATTGTTAAATTACCATAGTACATATTTGGTAGATGTCTGAGACAGTTGACTTAGTTTACTTTTACGGAATTGTTTTTACAGATTACTTATTTACATTTACTCTTTTTTGGTAGATGTCTGAGACAGTTGACTTAGTTTACTTTTACGGAATTGTTTTTACAGATTACTTATTTACATTTACTCTTTTTTTCTGAACTCAAAGAAACACCTTAATACCTGGGAAAATAAATGTTGATAATGTTTTTGGTTGTTTGATTTAATAAAGGTTTCACCACTACATGTCCTCTGTGTGCTTTATCATTACAGAAATTATATCAAATATGTGTTGTACTTACCCCATAACTACTGTGAACAATACAGTCATTTTACAGCCTTTATACCTTGTATACTTGTATTACTACAGGGTACATGAGTAAGTATTGATTTTACAGTCTGCATACATTGTATTATTGTTATTATTATTATTATTATTATTATTATTATTTGTTTTTGTGTTGTCATTATAAAATAATAATTGTATACAGTGACCCAGAAGTATAGTATAACACAAGTTAAAATAGTCATACTTTTTATGCTATATGAACCACTATGTTGACTGGGGTCCCCCCTCCCTGTTTTCCTCTACACCAAATTAGTTGGGATCCCCGTGAAACGCCCTAAACTAAAGGACCCCTAGTCTTTTATGGTTTTTAAATTAGAGTCAAATCTGCAGACAGGGATTTATATTTATCTGGAGACTCTTAGGTTGTTGAGACGATGCTGCCTAATATATTTTTTTACATATCTCCTGTCTTTTCAGGATGTGGCTGATCAAGGCCCTTTGCACTGCACACAGAGTGGGGGAGTGTTTACTAATGAATGACATTGTTTCATTCATAAATGCTGCGTTTCTTCAACTACCAAACACATGATATGCACCAAACAGATATCAGTATATCAATCATGGTGTCTCTAGTTAGTTCTTAAAGTGCCATATTGTAGATCAGTGGATCTCAATGTAGGGTTTGGAGACCTCCAGGGGTCATTGAATTTGATCACAATTTCACTGTGATCTCCATACCTACAGTACATAGACAGTAAATGTATTATGGACCGACCATTTGACTGAATCATTCCTAATAATATACATATCCTTAGATTTAGGTTCCAGAGATAAACATCTTGTCAAATGTAGGATTGTGGTCTAATGCAAATCTAATGTGGGGTCCTTGAAATTAGAGAGTTTGAGAATCACATGTAGATCAACGACAACCAAGTCTAGATTGGGGGATACTTAGAGACAATGACACACCTAAAGTGTGTGTAGAGTATCTGTGCTGTGCCAAGTGGGCTGGCCGGCACATTTAAAATGCAAATAAGACATCCGTGTGTGTGTGTGTGTGTGTGTGTGTGTGTGTGTGTGTGTGTGTGTGTGTGTGTGTGTGCGTGTGCGTGTGTGCATGTGTGTGTGTGTGTGTGTGTGTGTGTGTGTGTGTGTGTGTGTGTTTGTTTGTGTGTGTGTCTTTTGTCTTGGAGTGGAGAAGAACCTCCCCCACCTCCTCCAGTTAACTGCAGTCAAGGACCATTTCAATTTAAAAGGCTCATAACAAAAGACACCTAGATGATGATGATGGTCCATCATCAGAGATATTTACATAGAGACAAGTTGACAAAGCAAACCTCAATATGTTAACAGTTTATTTCCAAAGTGATCAAATTATTTTGGTCAAAAAAATGGTCAGTTTAGATCATGAAAAAGGTTAGTCTACTGGTATGTGAATACAATAAAGTTCCCACGCTACCCACGGCCCATCCTCTGCCCACTCTATGTTCCTGTATAATCATTGCTATAGGCCAGTGGTTCTCAACCTGTGGGTCTAATTTTTGGGATGAAGTCACAATTTAAGGACTATTAAGACTGTGCAATGTGAGGCGTTGTGAGCATGTAGATCTGCTGTTTTCACAATATGTATTAATTATAACACAAGGTTCAGAACCACTGCTATAGACAACTGGGGTCTCTCCAGCTCTTTAGTAAAAAGTGAATAAACAAGTGTATTTGGTGAAAATAATTTGACAAAATTGGAACTACGTATGACACAAGCTGAGGAATTATATTGTGGGGTTCCCTCTGCTGATGGGGCTTACTTTGTAACCAACCTGAAAATGTACAGTTTATTAAAGACCTGGAGAGACAGGGAGACCGCTGTAACTGAACAAACACTCTATAGCAACTGCCCCATTCTAAAGACCAGACTGCACCGATGCAACTAGTCGCAACTCCTTGCAACAAGACATTTTTAAGGCCAGTCCACACCAATGCAACTCTTTGAAACTGCTATTGGGGATTATGGTTGCAAGGAGTTGCAAGGAGTAACATTGGTGTAGACTGGCCTTGAGACAAACGTGATGAAAATTGCCGATCTACATTGCTCACAATGCGTCACATTGCGACTTGTAGATGGGCTATTTTCAGTAAAGAGATTTGGTGCTGAGCTCAAAAAGGAGCAGACCTTTAATGCTTAATATCATTTCAACACCTCATCTACGTTTTATATATACTTTATTTGAAATTATTCAGGGTTTACAATGAATTGGCATTTACATGACATGGTTATAAGAGATTGCATACAAAAATATAGCAAAAAGACAATACAAAGAGTTGGTGTCAGCATTTTTGGTCTAGAGTCAAGTGTTCTTTGTCTTTTTAGTTCAGTTTTATATTTGTTTAAAGACCACCTACAGAGATTGACTCCTGATGTATGACCATGGCACATGGAGGGGTCCATAGTTGGCTGACCACAGTGCACACAACAGGCCAATGGAACTCCTGATCCATGGCAGACATGGTTTCTTCAAAAGCCCCATACATTGCAGCATTATACGTGACATTTACATTAACACCAATGTGTGCCATCTTCTCCCAAACGTATTGTGACCTCTGACAGTCTACAAGCAGGTCTTCAATAGATTCGTCCTCATTACAGTTCTCAATTGGTCTTTTAACAGTTTTCAAAAAGCAGCTCCTCACTGAGACCAGCCACATGACATACCTGTTTTTCAGAAATGTTTTTACTCCAAATATTTTTATACACACTGCTTTTGAGAGTCATCTAGACATTTGTAGGGGAAAACGCCACCATACGCATCTTCACACAGATTAACATAAATATTTTTACTGGACATTTCAGACCAATATTTAAACGTGCAAATGTGCTTACTAACTCACCATTCATAATATTAAAATAAGGCACAGAGCTCCTTGCACAACCCTTCTGTTTGTTCCAACTCAAGGCCTCACCTATCCACAAAGCTCTTCTTTATAAACCGGATGCTACATTTTTACCAAGCCATCCATCCTTTCATTTTTAATACATTTGTAACCTCCCTAGTAATAGTTCCCCATATAAAGTTAACTAATATTTTAGTTATGTATGTCAATCAGTATGCACATTTTTAACATCTGCACAACATGTTGCTCTGGGTATTGAAATGAAAGTAAAGACGTTGTTGGTAATTCAAGAATTATAACTCATTCACATGCTATTTAAAAGAAGAACAAAATCACTGAAATAATGTCATTCATTAGTAAACACTCCCACTCTGTGTGCAGTGCTGATAAAACCCAGAATTCAGCACATTTTCTAAAACGAAAAAGGGTGGCATGAGAGCATATCATTGTAATGTCCACCAAACACACTTGTTTTCACAGCGAAGTAACATTTTGTTATCTAAACGGACAATTCCACAGAAGAACTTGATCAATAGCTAAACCTCAAAATTCACTTTTGCCTCATCACAAAGAAGTGAGTGAAATCTGTCATCATGGGTTTGCTTTCTTTAGTAAAAGAAAAACAGTCAACATGATGGAACTTGCATCTATGTAAATGTTTCTCTGATGATGACCCATCATTACACTGTCTTTTGTTATGAGCCTTTCACATTGAAATGGACCCTGACTGCAGTGAACTGGATGAATGTGAGGATGTGGGAGGAGGTGTTTCTCCTCTTCAAGATAAATGGTGGTGTTTTCACTCCAAATCTCCACTCTCTCCTCCTGCTCAGACTCCAGGACACGCCACAGTTAAACTCTCAGGACTCACAGTGAGGGAGGACAGACTGTCTTTCCACAGCTCTATCTTCACTTACACACCAGGGGGCTAAAGGCCATAAAGGAGGTAAAAACGTGTCAAATGGAGTCTGTACGGCTGAAGATAAATGAACACATGTCGTCGGTGGGACAGGAGATATTGTGTGTTTTGGACAAACAGCAGCATGGTGCTGATGTTTGTTGTGTGAAGCTTGTCAGAGTGTTTGTGTTGGAGCGCCTCAGTGCGGCTGCAGAGTTCATGTGCAACCTCTTCCAGAGAGAGATAGAGACACTAGAAACTCTGCTGGAGAAACAAAACAAACTGCTGGACATTGATTTTGATATGGACATCGATCTACACACTGCAGGTATGTCTGTTACACACACAACATCAAACTACACACTGCAGCTATGTCTATTACACACACAACATCAAACTACACACTGCAGGTATGTCTGTTACACACAACATCAAACTACACGCTACAGGTATACATATGTACATCTATCTCCACAATGGAGAAGCTTAATCCATGTGGTCACATGAAGTCAGAGATCATCATTGGAGCCACACCGTTTCCATGTGAATCATGAGATCTACATGATTCTCACTGTTCTATTATAGCAGCTGTTTATAAAGTGTGTATTGCATTCCTTCATTCCAGACCAGTGTGTGGAGTCCAGTCTGCAGGTGAAGATCAGTTCTCCAGCCAGGACTGTTTCTATTAAACATGAACCTGAAGACCACCTTAAACAGGAACCCGAAGACCACCTGGATCTCAGTAAGTTTCAAGCACACTCACTTTATTTATTTTATTGGTGAAAGTGGGCCGGTACTGAGGGTTGAGTTGAACTAAAGTTGAACCGATATGAATCGGTTATCGATTTTAGCATTAACAATGTGACTACATTGATGCATGGACCGCTGCATCAATCTAAATGTACCATGAATCAGACGATGGTTCAGTTGTGGGCAAAGAGTAATCTGTTGATACTTATTCCAGCCACAACTCTGCACTGAGGTACTGCAGTGGATGTACAAGATTCAAACATTTTATAGTCTCATTGTATCTTTTTCGTAGACTTCCTGCATGTCCCTGTGTGTAAAGAGGAGGTTTCCCCTGAAGAGGAGAGGAGCCCCAGTCTGCTCCAGGAGGAACCACAACCTCCACAGATTAAAGAGGAACCAGAGGAGCTACTTCAAAGACCAGAAGAGGCTGGTGGGTCAACGTTGACATTACTAGCAGTGAAAAGTGAAGATGATGGTGAAAACAGAGAGACAGAGCCTCTAGCCAGCACCTCAACTGAACACATGAAAACACAAGCTGATGTAGAGGACTGTGGAACATCACAACCAACTAGTGATGACCAGCTCCTCTCTTCACACTGTTCTGAATCAGACACTGAAGACAGTGATGACTGGGAGGAGACTAGGGGAGATCAGTCAACTGTAAACACACTGAAATCACACAAGACACAAAATGTGGGAGGACAGCAAAAGCTGTACCAAGACCTGAAATCACTGAAACAAACTCATACAGGCGAAAAGCCCTTATCTTGTACAGTTTGTGGTAAAGGCTGTGTTAGGACAAGTCACCTTAAAATACACATGAGGACTCATACAGGCGAAAAGCCATTTTCTTGTACAGTTTGTGGTAAAGAATTTACTCAGAAAAGTACTCTAAAAACGCATATGATTACTCATACAGGTGAAAAGTCCTTTACCTGTACAATTTGTGGTAAAGGTTGTTTTCAAAAGGGTAATCTCAAAATGCATATGAGGACTCATACAGGTGAAAAGCCCTTATCTTGTACAGTTTGTGGTAAAGGCTGTGTTAGCACAAGTCACCTTAAAATACACATGAGGACTCATACAGGCGAAAAGCCATTTTCTTGTACAGTTTGTGGTAAAGAATTTACTCAGAAAAGTACTCTAAAAATGCATATGATTACTCATACAGGTGAAAAGTCCTTTACCTGTACAATTTGTGGTAAAGGTTGTGTTCAAAAGGGTCATCTCAAAATGCATATGAGGACTCATACAGGTGAAAAGCCCTATACCTGTACAGTTTGTGGTAAAGGCTTTGTTAGCACAAGCGATCTAAAAACACACATGAGGACTCATACAGGTGAAAAGCCCTATACCTGTACAGTTTGTGGTAAAGGCTTTGTTAGCACAAGCGATCTAAAAACACACATGAGGACTCATACAGGTGAAAAGCCATTTTCTTGTACAGTTTGTGGTAAAACCTTTGCTAGCAAAGGTAATCTAAACAAACACATGAGGACTCATACAGCCTTTAATTGAAGTTAGTCACACACAGACACACATCATTCAGTCTAATCCAGGATGTCAATGACAAGGATACTAAAGCAGAGGAATCTCATAATCAGACAATAAAAAAAAAAATATATATATATATATATATATATATATCAACATGACTGAATAAAATAAACATTATTTGTTTCTGTATATAGATTTTTGTTTTATCTTGTGTATGGATCTTATTTTCAATTCAACATGATGTAATTTCAATTGCTTGTTTTTTTTTATAATCTTTTATTATTCCCTCCAGCCTATAGGTTATTGGTAGAACAACATGAGCACCACTGTCTGTCCACATTTGTCGGGAATAAAACTAGTCTTGTTCATTATTATTTTCATTGATATGCATGCATAATGGTGCAGTAAAGTGCTGAAAAGCTGCTGTTTTTTGTAGCTGTTCACTGTGTGTTGACATGTGTGTTGTTTGTATTGTTAAATTACCATAGTACATATTTGGTAGATGTCTGAGACAGTTGACTTAGTTTACTTTTACGGAATTGTTTTTACAGATTACTTATTTACATTTACTCTTTTTTGGTAGATGTCTGAGACAGTTGACTTAGTTTACTTTTACGGAATTGTTTTTACAGATTACTTATTTACATTTACTCTTTTTTTCTGAACTCAAAGAAACACCTTAATACCTGGGAAAATAAATGTTGATAATGTTTTTGGTTGTTTGATTTAATAAAGGTTTCACCACTACATGTCCTCTGTGTGCTTTATCATTACAGAAATGATATCAAATATGTGTTGTACTTACCCCATAACTACTGTGAACAATACAGTCATTTTACAGCCTTTATACCTTGTATACTTGTATTACTACAGGGTACATGAGTAAGTATTCATTTTACAGTCTGCATACATTGTATTATTATTATTATTATTATTATTATTATTATTATTATTATTATTATTATTATTATTATTATTATTATTATTATTATTTGTTTTTGTGTTGTCATTATAAAATAATAATTGTATACAGTGACCCAGAAGTATAGTATAACACAAGTTAAAATAGTCATAATTTTTATGCTATATGAACCACTATGTTGACTGGGGTCCCCCCTCCCTGTTTTCCTCTACACCAAATAAGTTGGGATCCCCGTGAAACGCCCTAAACTAAAGGACCCCTAGTCTTTTATGGTTTTTAAATTAGAGTCAAATCTGCAGACAGGGATTTATATTTATCTGGAGACTCTTAGGTTGTTGAGACGATGCTGCCTAATATATTTTTTTACATATCTCCTGTCTTTTCAGGGTGTGGCTGATCAAGGCCCTTTGCACTGCACACAGAGTGGGGGAGTGTTTACTAATGAATGACATTGTTTCATTCATAAATGCTGCGTTTCTTCAACTACCAAACACATGATATGCACCAAACAGATATCAGTATATCAATCATGGTGTCTCTAGTTAGTTCTTAAAGTGCCATATTGTAGATCAGTGGATCTCAATGTAGGGTTTGGGGACCTCCAGGGGTCATTGAATTTGATCACAATTTCACTGTGATCTCCATACCTACAGTATATAGACAGTAAATGTATTATGGACCGACAATTTGACTGAATCATTCCTAATAATATACATATCCTTAGATTTAGGTTCCAGAGATAAACATCTTGTCAAATGGAGGATTGTGGTCTAATGCAAATCTAATGTGGGGTCCTTTAAATTAGTGAGTTTGAGAATCACATGTAGATCAACAACAACCAAGTCTAGATTGGGGGATACTTGGAGACAATGACACACCTAAAGTGTGTGTAGAGTATCTGTGCTGTGCCAAGTGGGCTGGCCGGCACATTTAAAATGCAAATAAGACATCCGTGTGTGTGTGTGTGTGTGTGTGTGTGTGTGTGTGTGTGTGTGTGTGTGTGTGTGTGTGTGTGTGTGTGTGTGTGTGTGTGTGTGTGTGTGTGTGTGTCTTTTGTCTTGGAGTGGAGAAGAACCTCCCCCACCTCCTCCAGTTAACTGCAGTCAGGGACCATTTCAATGTAAAAGGCTCATAACAAAAGACACCTAGATGATGATGATGGTCCATCATCAGAGATATTTACATAGAGACAAGTTGACAAAGCAAACCTCAAGATGTTAACAGTTTATTTCCAAAGTGATCAAATTATTTTGGTCAATAAAATGGTCAGTTTAGATCATGAAAAAGGTTAGTCTACTGGTATGTGAATACAATAAAGTTCCCACGCTACCCACGGCCCATCCTCTGCCCACTCTATGTTCCTGTATAATCATTGCTATAGGCCAGTGGACAACTGGGGTCTCTCCAGCTCTTTAGTAAAAAGTGAATAAACAAGTGTATTTGGTGAAAATAATTTGACAAAATTGGAACTACGTATGACACAAGCTGAGGAATTATATTGTAGGGTTCCCTCTGCTGATGGGGCTTACTTTGTAACCAACCTGAAAATGTGCAGTTTATTAAAGACCTGGAGAGACAGGGAGACCGCTGTTACTGAACAAACACTCTATAGCAACTGCCCCATTCTAAAGACCAGACTGCACCAATGCAACTAGTCGCAACTCCTTGCAACAAGACATTTTTAAGGCCAGTCCACACCAATGCAACTCTTTGAAACTGCTATTGGGGATAATGGTTGCAAGGAGTTGCAAGGAGTAACATTGGTGTGGACTGGCCTTGAGACAAACGTGATGAAAATAGCAGATCTACAATGCTCACAATGCGTCACATTGCGACTTGTAGATGGGCTATTTTCAGTAAAGAGATTTGGTGCTGAGCTCAAAAAGGAGCAGACCTTTACTGCTTAATATCATTTCAACACCTCATCTACGTTTTATATATACTTTATTTGAAATTATTCAGGGTTTACAATGAATTGGCATTTACATGACATGGTTATAAGCGATTGCATACAAAAATATAGCAAAAAGACTTTCAATACAAAGAGTTGGCTTCAGCCATGGTGTCAGCATTTTTGGTCTGGAGTCAAGTGTTCTTTGTCTTTTTAGTTCAGTTTTATATTTGTTTAAAGACCACCTACAGAGATTGACTCCTGATGTGACCATGGCACATGGAGTGGTCCATAGTTGGCTGACCACAGTGCACACAACATGGCAGATCTGATCCATGGCAGACATGGTTTCTTCAAAAGCCCCATACATTGCAGCATTATACGTGACATTTACATTAACACCAATGTGTGCCATCTGCCCCCAAACGTATTGTGACCTCTGACAGTCTACAAGCAGGTGTTCAATAGATTCGTCCTCATTACAGTTCTCAATTGGTCTTTTAACAGTTTTCAAAAAGCAGCTCCTCACTGAGACCAGCCACATGACATACCTGTTTTTCAGAAATGTTTTTACTCCAAATATTTTTATACAAGCTGCTTTTGAGAGTCATCTAGACATTTGTAGGGGAAAACGCCACCATACGCATCTTCACACAGATTAACATAAATATTTTTACTGGACATTTCAGACCAATATTTAAACGTGCAAATGTGCTTACTAACTCACCATTCATAATATTAAAATAAGGCACAGAGCTCCTTGCACAACCCTTCTGTTTGTTCCAACTCAAGGCCTCACCTATCCACAAAGCTCTTCTTTATAAACCGGATGCTACATTTTTACCAAGCCACCCATCCTTTAATTTTTAATACATTTGTAACCTCCCTAGTAATAGTTCCCCATATAAAGTTAACTAATATTTTAGTTATGTATGTCAATCAGTATGAACATTTTTAACATCTGCACAACATGTTGCTCTGGGTATTGAAATGAAAGTAAAGACGTTGTTGGTAATTCAAGAATTATAACTCATTCACATGCTATTTAAAAGAAGAACAAAATCACTGAAATAATGTCATTCATTAGTAAACACTCCCACTCTGTGTGCAGTGCTGATAAAACCCAGAATTCAGCACATTTTCTAAAACGAAAAAGGGTGGCATGAGAGCGTATCATTGTAATGTCCACCAAACACACTTGTTTTCACAGCGAAGTAACATTTTGTTATCTAAACGGACAATAGCCTATATGCACACACCTCTTCCGCATTCGACTCGGGCCGCCAGTCAACTTCCGGTCCCGGTCCACTCCAATGATAGTGGGTGTACAGTCGTCATATTATAGCAAACAAAACGGTATAAACGACATTATTTGATTTGATTATCTTATATTATGGTCTTTTATACGTTTTATTATTTGTATGTCGACGTTTATGTTTTGCCATAGGTTCGTAGCGTCTTAAAATCTCCTTTCAAAAACGGGAGGACGTGTACTGCACCATACCACTGTGTAGTGAAGCCTACAGACTACAGACTACAGACAAGTTTTCATTTTCCACCGATTCCAAAAGACAAATAACTAAACAAGAGGTGGGTAGCTAATATCCGAAGAGACAACTTTACAACCTAGAAAACAAGAGTCCGAGTCTTCAGCAAACAGTACATTTTAAACTGAAGAGGACCACAACAATGGAGGAATCATCGCGGTTCACCCGTTGTTTACTAGAACTGCCAAGACTTACAGTAAATGATGTGCGAAGACTAGCTCGGATGTGTACTGAAACACCGCAGAGTAAACTTGAGAAAGGTTTCAAGTTTTATGTGTCTTCTTATCTCTGCAACTATGAAGGTATGTATATCGCTAACGTTAGCAGCTACAGTACACACTACACCAGTTGTGCTTGCTAACGCTATATTATTATGCTGCCATGACTGCTTGCTAAGTTCCAGTTTTATATAATCACGTAAATAGTAATGTCCCCTATCAGTATAAATGTTTGTATGTTTGTGTTTAAGTGTCATGTAAAAACAGGGTCACAAATGAGGTCTCTGTAAGAGCTCACTGCTACCGCTCTATGAAGAAAGCTGAGAAGCCACACCAGCTCCGAGTAATAACAATAACAAAAGTGTCACGTTGACACGTTCAAAGTTCTGTTCAAAGTTCTGTTCAAAGTAGTCTCTGAAGCCAGACTGTCCCACTATCTTTGAATGCTGTATGACTGAAGCATTTGAACATTGTGTGAGTCAACAGTGGCTGTTTTTGAGACTATGTTCAAAGCATGTCTTGTTGTTTTTTTTTACCGTTAAACAGTAGTGGAAGTAAATAAGTACATTTACTCAAGTACTGTACTTTTATACATAGGCTATTTGAAAATAGCCGATCTACAAGCTCACAACGGGTTGCATCGCGATGCATTGTGAGCTTGTAGATCTGCTATTTTCAAATACTTTAGTACTTTTACTTTTGGTACTTTAAAGTATATTTTGATCCCAATACTTTTGTACTTTTACTCAAGTAACATTTTGAACACAGGCCTTTTACTTGTAACAAAGTATTTTTTATATTGTGGTATTGCTACTTTTACTTGAGGAAAGTATCTGAGTACTTCTTCCACTGCTGTTAAACCAAAGTTCAGTTCGAAGCATGCATGTTCTTTTTTTGTTCTACCATGTTTCAGCTTGGCCAACCATTGAGGCAAAGAGTTTATGTTGAGGTAGTATTGTTGATCAGATTAGTGAATAAAACATAATGCAGTCAGTGATATTCATGATCACTGCATGAATATCAGCTTTAAGAAAAGAAAAAAACTAAACTGCAGCTGAAACAGTGGTAATGCAGTTAGATGGTAGCTGAGTGTGATGGTTTCTGGTCTGTTCACAACACTGTAAACAAAGGAATGTAGGTAGTATCTTGGTTGTAAAATAAACAAGATGTGTAAAGTTTCCCCCAAATTTTTATGGCATGAAATGGAGAAACAGTGCCCTTTCATTCACTCAGCTATCTTTTAAACTGCTTATGTTGTGCCACCTCAAAACTGTCCTGTCATCTTTAACTTTTCCAGATGTATTGCTTTGCAACAGATCTACTTGAGATAGCCATTATAAGTTGATTCATTGTGTGTGTGTGTGTGTGTGTGTGTGTGTGTGTGTGTGTGTGTGTGTGTGTGTGTGTGTGTGTTTCAGATGACCTTACGGGATTCAGATCCAGTTGTGCTGGTTAATAGCTTCTGTTTGTGTGTGGCTGGCACTGGGTTGTGCAACCACTTGGTAGCCTTGCTATACCAGACAGCCCATTACTCAGAGTGTGGCATGTCTGTTGTCCCTCCTGTCCTTTCATGCACCGAGACTGAACAAAAATGGCATAAGCCTCGAACAATGGTTTGTATTATTTAAAGATCTTTCATAATGTTTAATTGCTATAACCTGTTTATTAATAGCCTCTTAATAAATAGGGAGTAAAGCCAGGACCAGTTGATGCCATGGTGGTCGTGAAGCCCAAACCAGGTGCTACTTCAGCAAGTGGAATCAGGTAAGCATTGCTTCAGACCCAGACCCAGTAGACCAGGAGCCAAGCCCAACCCTCAGGATGTTCTCTGCTAACTTTTTTTCACTATTATTTCCTGTTTGCATATACCTTGGGCCATCACAAGTTCATACTGAACACCCCCAAATCGGGGCCATTTGGTCTCAGGGGCCCCAAAACCCCTTTTTGGGGCGAAATTAATGTAAATGGCAATATTAATTTACTAAAATTACATAAATTGTCTTACACATATGAAATTCGGCATAGACTATCCTGACACATAGGGGTAAGTAGCAAAATAGGATTCTGGTGCTTGCTACCATTGTATTTTTAAATATGACCTACAACATCCCCAGAAACACACACAAAAAAACTGTCCGCTTGACAAATAACAACAAAGATGATTATTTTCCAGCACTTTATGGTGAATATCACTGCCTCACTTGTATATAGAACACCTCCCATGTCCCTAAGCTTCAATTTGAGCCCAAGATGACCTTTGTATCTTGAAAATTACTCTTTCTGTAGCCAAAATTCTGCACTATACATCAAATCGGAGAAAATGTAATATTCAGTCATAGTAGAGGCCCTAGGAGGGGTCCACGTGCGATTGCTTATTGTCTATTTTTCTAGTTTGGATTTTTGGCATCCATAGGACCTCTAATATAGGGATTTTGATCATCCCAAGAAAAAAAGTGTGTTTTTTTTCAATGTTTTATTACCCCTGAGACCTGCGGGATTGCTGGCTGGAACGCCGGCGAGACTGTCTTTCAGAGACTGTGGCACGCTCAAATTTAGACGTAGCCCAAAGATAGAGATATCCTTTGATTCTAGACAACCTCAGGTTTCCAATGGGACCAACCTTGTCATGCTAGAACACATTTTGGCGAGGGAAAAACAGCCATCACCACTTTCCAAATCTCATTCAGTTTTGGGCAAGAACCATTCTGCACGCAGTACAAATATGCCGCATGCGGCCCGCGGGTTGAGTAGCGCTGAACTACTGTATCTATAGACCACTATACTGCATCTGTAGACCGTTGTCGTGATCTGTAGACCACCACAGTGCATCTGTAGACCACGCTAGTGCATCTGTAGACTACTGTAGTGCATCTGTAGACCACTATACTACATCTGTAGACCACTGTTGTGATCTATAGACCATTGGTCTATAGATGCAGTACAATGGTTTATAGATTCAGTACAGTGGTTTATAGATTCAGTACAGTGGGATATAGATGCAGCACAGTGGTCTAGATGCAATACAGTTATGGTCTCATACAGCTATAGATGCAGTACAGTGGTCTCATATAGCAATAGATGCAGTACAGTGGTCTCATACAGCTATAGATGCAGTACAGTGGTCTCATATCAGTAATAGATTAAGTACAGTGGTCTCATACAGCTATAGATACAGTAAAGTGGTCTCCTTTTTACAATAGGCAGAAATTACATATTTGTACCTGGTGCAAAAAACTGCATGGTTCTTGCCCAAAACTGCATGAGATTTGGAAAATGGTGAGGGCTGTTTTTCCCTCGCCAAAATGTGGTCTAGCATGACAAGGTTGGTCTCATTGGAAACCTGAGGTTGTCTAGAATCAAATGATATCTCTATATTTGGGCTACGTCTAAATTTGAGCCTGCCAAAGTCTCCGAAAGACCGTCTCGCCAGCGTTCCAGCCAGCAATCCTGCAGGTCTCATAGGGATAATAAAACATTGGAAAAAAAAAACACTTTGGACCACTTTTTTTCTTGGGATGATCAAAATCCCTGTATTAGGGGTCCTATGGATGCCAAAAATCCAAACTAGAAAAATAAATAAATAAGCAATCGTGCGTGGACCCCTCCTAGGCCCAGTGATGTGTTCTACCGTGGTACGCTGTATACGCAGTATGGCCTGCAGATTTTTTTCGTCGCCACCGTATACATCCAAAAACGGTTCGAAACAGCGTATCTCATACGTTGATACGCATCTGATACGCTGCACCCAGGAGTGGCTGGGCTGGGGGGCAGCAATACAAACAGCAAGAATGTGGTCTGACCGTCTGACTAGTCTAACTCTGAGGTGAAGCCGTGAAGGCTTATCATGTGTGTGGCTATCGTTCTTGGGGTGATAATTAATGGCTACTGGTGAAGGAATTCACATATTTCAACGACCTGCCATTCACTTCATTGAACTGAATTGAGTACTTCATTAGTATTCAAATTGCGTGTCATAGCTCAGCAAAATCTTGAATCTTCAATACAGTTTGTGTCTTCAATGCCAAGTTAATACTATTCTGTAATAGATACAGAAAGGCTCGCTGTTAACACTGCTATAATTATATCTGATAAGCCTAACCAGCATTTGTTTATAACAATGCTTGCAGTTGCACTTCTATGGTAATAATAAAATTTAAAAAAATGCATCTAAGGCTAAAAGCAGCTCCGAAGTGGTTGAGTTACAGGGTGATTAACATTAGAAACAGTAGAAAATCAGTATAAAGCATATTGTAAGTGTACTCAGTGTTACTGTGAAACTGGGCCTGAGTGGGCCTGGCCGAGTTTGCGGGGCAGAAACGCGCGCGGAGCTCGAGCAATTTTTTTACATTCATTAATTATACACGCGTGCGTGCCGTGCGTGTGGGAGGAACTAGGGGGGGAATTGTTATAGTATACCCTCCAAAAAAATCTAGAACACACCACTGCCTAGGGCCTCTACTATGACTGAATATTCAATTTTGAGGTATAGTGCAGAATTTTGGCTACAGAAAAAGTAATTTTCAAGATACAAAGGTCATCTTGGGCTCAAATTGAAGCTTATGGACATGGGAAGTTTTGTATATACAAGTGAGGCAGTGATATTCACCATAAAGTGCTGGAAAATAATCATCTTTGTTGTTATGTCAAGCGGACAGTATTTTCTTTGTGTTTCTGGGGATGTTGTAGGTCATATTTAAAAATACAATGGTAGCAAGCACCAGAATCCTATTTAGCTACTTACCCCTATCTGTCAGGATACTCCATGCCGAATTTCATATGTGTAAGACAATTTATGTAATTTTAGTAAATTAATATTGCCATTAACATTAATTATGCCCCAAAAAGGGGTTTTGGGGCCCCTGAGACCAAACGGCCCCGAGTTGGGGGTGTTCAGTATGAACTTGTGATGGCCCAAGGTATATGCAAACAGGAAATAATAGTGAAAAAAAGTTAGCAGAGAACATCGTGAGGGCTGGGCCTGGCTCCCGGTCTACAGCACAGCCGGTGACACCTCCTCTCTGGATCTGGGATCCTGAGAGGTTTATTGTGTATTGTTTTGCTCTTAGCATATTGTTTTGTTACCTAGTCCTAGTGTACAGCACCCTGGTTCAAGGCTGTTTTAAATGTGCTTTATAAATAAAGTGGATTGGATTGGTGTAAACAGGCACACTGCACTACACTGTGTTTAAAAAATGGCTATTGATCACTTATTTGTTATTCCAGGTCTACTCTATACAGAGCCTACAGTGGTGTGCTTCCAGACCCGTCATCCCTTGACCCTACTCCTGCCTATGCTGGCTTCAAACCAGGCTCCACTCCACTAATCTGCACTATGGCCATATCATCAGATAAACCACTTGTAGACTCCATCTTTGGTAAAGTACAGGCTGGTAGCATCCTTTCATATCAGCAGCCACCTCCTACATCAGAGGATTGTGTCATCAACCATGAGGATGCCCCCCCATTCCCCAAAATACCTTTAGAGGGATACCAGCTAGATCAAACTGACTGTACATTTGTGCCAACTAAACAAGAACAGTTGCACCTGAGATCTCTGTCTGTGACCGTGTCTCAGTCACACCAGATTGAAGAGGTAACAAGATGCCAAAGTACAGCGCCTGAGTGGCATTCGCTCAGGAAAGAGAGGGTGACGGCTTCAACATTTAGAGAGGTAAGCCATGTTAGAGGGCAGAGTTCAGCAGAAAACCTGGCTGAGAGGATCATCCGAGGAACACGTCAAACCACACTCATGAAGAGAGGCTTGGATCTGGAGACGGGTGCATTAAAGGACTATGCAACCCAGAAAAACATTAACTTAAGGAGATGTGGACTGGTGGTTCATCCTGATGCACCGTGGCTTGGGGCTTCACCTGATGGGCTGGTCTATGACCCATTTGAGAGACCATCATTTGGGTTAGTTGAAATTAAATGCCCAAATGCACAAAGCTATATTGAATGCAAGTACCTCAGAGTTGACCATGGCACACACAAATTGAAAGAGAGCCATGCATATTATTGGCAAGTGCAGGGGCAATTGCTGATTACGGGTATGGAATGGTGTGATTTTGTTGTCTGTGCCCTTGATGACATGTTTTTACAGCGTATTCACAGAGACACGACTGTGTTGGACAAACTAAAACAGAGATGTGACTTGTTTTTCTTTTATACTTATCTGGCAAAATACCTCTCTATGCACCAGTAACTGAAGAGCCACAAACACATGATGCACAATGTTTTCTAGGAGGTTTTTGGCATAAACCAGGACATTTGACACAAGTGAAATAAAGATGCTCCCAGTAAATAAGACTTAACTGATGGATTCACTTCTTTCTGGGCTAAATCCAATTTCAGTATTACCACCAGTTGCTTCTTTCCAAATGTTCAATTTGAGCTTTTATTAGCGTGCCCAGATGCAGCTCAGCTGAAGTACAATCAAGGATACATTTTTTCCCCATGGCTTTTCATTGGGATCCTCATTTGATTATTCTATTGATTGTATGTGATATTTAAGATACTGGTGGATGGATATAAAAAATACTGAATAAATTACACATCCAGTTTCAAAGACTGAAAATGTGAACAAAAATGTAGCGATGACATAGGTTAAAACCGGGTATATTAAATGAGGTAGGTTAGACATAGATTAAAATGTACATTAAAAGCATAGATTTAGGGGGCAGTAAATCTATGTAATAAACGGTTCATAATATCCCAGCCAATGAAACGGGCTGTTGACTTGAAATATTGGCTAGAGCAGAGGTTCTCAAACTATTGGTCGGGGACACACATTGACAACTGGAAAATAAATAGTATTATCCTCCCCATCAAGTCTGTTTTGTTTGTTTTGAAAAGCATAGCCTGTAAATGCATTTCCTTTGTTTAGTTTTATTTATTAAGGTTCTGGCAACAGATAGGCCACAGTATATACTGTATGCTTCAATTTACAAAGAAAATGTGTACAGAAAATATTTTCCGTAGCTTTTAAACTACGTTGATGTCACAAAATCAGCAGGAATCACAGCTTTGTAAATGCATTTTCTAATAAATATTACTATTCAAGGCTACCAATGCATCCTTTCTTTTTAAATATGCTTTATCTAAACTTTTAAATTGTACTGTAAATGAAGTGTGGGGTCGCCAAATCATTTCCCACATAAAATGGGGTCCTGTGGACCCTACTGTGAAAATTGAAAAATATATGCATTACAAAATTCTAGTTAATCTGATTCAAGAGTTTTTCAATTCAACATTGTTTTCTTATTTCAGCTTAAAACACTGAGCGCAATTATAGCGCTCCGTTGTCTCCCAATGGCAGAATTTCAGTAAAAGTTCTGGGTTTGTTTTTTAATAATGGTTTGCTCACATGTCATTTCATTGGTGCTATTACATTTAAGCTTGGGCTTTTTGTATGGAATTTGGTCACTGACTATATAACTGGTGGGATCTATATGGATAACATGAACTGCACAGTGCTATGTTTATAACATGACAAAGAATATAACCAATTTTAAGTAGTTTTAAGTCTATGCAATACATGGGTTTATCACTGCATTTCATAGTTACAAAAACAAACGGTACATTCAAGTTCATATGATATAATGAGTCACAAACATGTCAACATGAGGAATGATACTAAAATTGTGTTTATCAGCTATCTTTAAACAATGTTTTTAAATGTACACATGGCACAAATAGTGAACAAACAACATTGGCTTGTCATTACTTGTTTTAAGTTTATGAACTTCTTGCCAAACAGTTCCATTTGGTTTTGAGATCACATCTCTTTTACCCAGCTTTTGACTAAGGGCCCATTTTCATAGTTAACCAAAAGGCAGGCTACTGTGTAAAGTTGATTGATGCTACCTGTGAGTGAAAGAGGGATTACTGTATTAAATATTTTGTGCTCCTTAACCCTTCGAATGAGGCGCTCTACATGGATTCTCAGTCTTGCAATAGACTGTGTCTGCCTAACCTCTAGTGCAGACAGTTGTGCTCTCTTGGACAGGAAGGCAGGTATGTGCACCTTACAGGGAACACAGTCCTCCACAAGGAAACCCTTGTCTACCATGATGGCCATTGTTGGTTTGAGGAGAGGCACGATGCCACTCTGCTTCAGGATCTCTTTATCGCTGATGGAGCCTGCATAAAGAGCTGACACAAAGGTTATTGCACCATGAGGGGCAATTCCAATTAACCCTTTAAAGGTACAATGTGATTTGTAGTTGGAGAACACCTCACTCTGAAGGAGAAGAGAGTTTGGTGTTTGGCAACGCAGTTCAGTGCAGTCCAACACCACCTGTGTATCAGAGTAGTTGTGGAAAACATCTGGCAGGTGAGCCTTTACGGCTTCCTCAGACATCCAAATGCCTACAGCTCCAAGTACAGTGTAAAGAAAGTTAACCCATGTTTTGATGATGCGGCTCACTGTTGACTGGTGGATTTTGAATCTATGGGCCAGATCTTTCTGCATCAGACCCAACGACAGATAGTTCATGAACAGAAAAAACTCATCAATGGGTTGTTGAGACTGTAAATGAGTAGTTTTAGCTGCAGGCTGAGCTTTTGTACAGGTGAGCATCCTGTGTGTTGCTGGCTCTATCTGCCTCCAAAAGGCCATCAGGTGAGCGTGAGTTGCAAACCTGTGGGAGAAAATGTAAATGTATTAGGTGTCAATATAGTCAGGGGATATTAGCAGAATATTTTCCAATCTTGGAACAAATTCCTTACCAAAAAAAATCTTCGCCAATGTGTTTGTAAAGGTGTCTAGTAACACATCTCACAAAGACTGAAATGCAGTCCCCCTAGGAGAATTTTTGACAGCTCCTTAAAGTTGGGGTACCCACCATAACCTTGGTTTAAAAAAAATAAATACAAATTTAATTCTGTTTTAAGTAGCATGTGAGGGGTCAAACTAGGGTGTTTTTATGATTCTGAATCCATTGCAAGCATTTGTTTTGCACCAAAACCACTCCTTGGGCTAAAAATGGCCATAGCCATCCTTTTCCAGGTATACTTTTTGTGTAAAAAGCCCATTGAGATTGGGCCGTTTTTAGCCCAAGGAGTGGTTTTGGTCCAAGGTTACGGTGGGTACCCCAACTTTAAGGAGCTGTCAAAAATTCTCCAAGGGGGACTGCATTCAGTCTTTGTGAGATGTGTTACTAGACTAGATTTTTTTTGGTAAGGAATTTATTCCAAGATTTTTTTAATATCCCCTGACTAATAGGCTGTACTACATTGCAGATAATCAGGTTCATAGTTATAATGTACGCATATTAATATTATGAGTAAATATATTAAGTAAATAAAATATATATTATGATATAATAATATATATATATAATATAATAATATATATATAATATATATATAATATAAAATATATTATATAATATATATAATATTATATATAATATATATAATATTATATATAATATATATATATATATATATATATATATATATATATATATATATATTGACAAAAACGACAGCTGAATGGAGGAGCCTGGAGTCAGCTAAACCAGCTTAAACCAGCTTTAACCAGGTTAAAATAAACCCCATGGGACCTTATTTGACCAGGGCAACAAGATTAAAACTTAACTAGACACCTTTAGGGTCCTAAAAGACATATGGTAGAAAAGAATACACCTTAAAAATGTAGTACAAAGAGAAATATAAATGTAATTTTAAAAAAATCTGCTATTTTTTTGCTGTTTCTGTCCTGAAATAGAGTCAAAATGTGCTTGAATCTTAATATTAACCACTTCAATGAATTCCCTGGGTCCAAATGATATAGAAAAATGTATTAATTTGTCTCTGTAGGTTGTTTACTTCAAGAGTTATGGTATTTTCTGTTATCTCCATTTTATGGTTTGATTGGGAATAGGTGTCAGAAAGGGTTAAAATAAACCCCATGGGACATTATTTGACCTGGGCAACAAGAATGAATCTTAACTAGACACCATAAAGGTCCTAAAAAACATATGGTAAAAAAAGAATACACTGTAAACGTTTAGTACAAAGAGAAATATAGACGTGATCATTATGATTTCAACATTTTCTGCTATTTTTTGGCTGTTTCTGCCCTGAAATAGAGTCAATATGTGTTTGAATCTTAATAAAAACCACTTTAATGAATTCCTTGGGTCACAATGATATAGAAAAATGTGTTCATTTGTTGTGTTATGTTGTTTACTTCAAGAGTTATGGTATTCTATGTTATCTCCATGTTATGGTTTGGGTTGGGGGTAGGTGTCAGAAAGGGTTAAAAATAAACCCCATGGGACATTAGTTGACATGGGCAACAAGCAGAAATAATAACTAGACACCTTTAGGGTCCTAAAAAAACAGGTTTAAGAGATGTGTTTTTGGGGTGCTCACAGAGCCTCGAAACTCCCCTACTAGTGAACTTAGCTGGTTTAGCAGAAAGTTTGAGGTTCCAATGGAGTTAGATGGTTTTGTCAGAAACGCTTTTTAATACTTTTAATTGGTTCAATCGTTTTTTAATCAACACACAGACGTAAAGGGTGATCATTGGCCCTGATTTATGGAAAAGAATGCAAAAGCGGAAAAATTTAGTTAGCTGGTTCCTGCCGGACAGCAACGATATATAATATTATATATATAATATTATAATATTATATATATAATATTATAATATTATTATTAATAATAATATAAATAATATTAATAACATATAATAATAATATATTAATATATTATAATATTATATTATAATATTATTTTAATATTATAATATAATATTATAATATATTATAATTATATATAATTATAATTATATATAATTATAATTATATATAATATTATATAATTATAATTATATATATATTATATAATTATATGATATATTAATAATATATATGTATATATATATATATATATATATATATATATATATATATATATATATATATATATATATATATATATATATATATATATATATATATATATTATATATATTATATATATATATATATTTAAAAAATATATATATATATTATATATTATTATACAGTTTAATAATATATTAAAAATATATTAAAAGTAAATATTATGTGCCAGGGACCCCCAAATGCTAAGATTTGAGTTAAAGATGTTCACGTTTCAAAATATATATATATATTCAAAGATATGCACACATTCGTATTACATTTTTTTCAAAAATAGTAGATCTACAAGCTCATAGCGCGGCACCGAGCTTGTAGATCTGCTATTTTTGAATAGCCAAAGCTAAAGCTAAGTTATAATGATTGTGATGCTATGTTAACTAATTTCGCTGGGGACCCCCTGGTACCCCCCCAAGGACCACTGGTTGAGAACCACTGGTGTAGAGAGATAAAAAATACATAAATTAATAGAATAAAAACAATAGACAAGAGTCAGACCCATGACATCTGCACAGGGTCTGACTGAGCTATGGTAAGTACAGTGGTTCTCAAACTTTTTCATGTCAAGTACCAATACATTAATGTGTATTTAGCAGTGGACCCCCATTTGAAAATAGCCGATGCATATAGGGCCCTGGGGGTCCCCGGACCCCACTTTGAGAACCCCTGCATTAGCCCACGGACAACCATAACTCTGAGAGTGTACAAATGGAACCAAATGCACCCGTAAGGGTTCATTTGGTTCCATTTGTACACACTCTGAGTTACAGCCACAGTCATTCACATTCCTAACTATCCATCATAACATCATTTATCTGGGGACCCCCTCAAGGACCGTTGAGAACCACCGCATATACATCATGCAGTATATGAAAGAGGGTACATAAAATGACCAAATAATCAAGGCCACTGTTTACAGAATAAATAATTTTACATAAATCAAACACTGTTGGCATTTTAGCTTACCTTGTGAAAAACCTTATGTCATCGTCTGAAGCAGCAAAGCGTTCCAAGCCAAACTTGTTGCTGATGGACAAGTCCAACATCTGTTTCTCTAGCTCTGCTATATGTTCCAGGGCGAGATCAAGTGCAGAAGGCTCAGGGCTGGAACAGTAGTCGTGGTCTTGATAATCTATTTCCATAGGGGGGTCCTCCTTTTGGCTTATTATCTCAGTATTCGGGCGCTCTTTCCTTTGCCAAACCCCGGGCCGAGGGGTAGGTAGGTTAAAGTCATTCCACTTAAAAAGCACCGGGACAGACCCATTTTTAAGACGCCTACGTGAAGATGCATTTGCAGGTTCGATCAGGTCTGTGCTCTCAAAGTGTCTACTGCAGACTCTTGTTTTCTCCGTGATTGTAAAGTTGTCTCTTTTGATATTAGTTACCCACCGCTTCTCCTGTTGTTTGTCTTTTGGAAATCGGTGGAAACTGAGAACAGAGTTGAACTTTGCTGAGGCGGTACATTGTGGGACACAGCAGTGGTATGTTGCAGAACTGTCCTCCCGTTTTTGAAAGGAGATTTTATGACGTTTAGAAGTCATTGCGTCATGTAAAAGTCGACACACACATAATAAAAAGTATAAAAGAACACGACATAAAATAATAAAATAAAACAATGTAGTTTATACCGTTTTGTTTGCTACAATGTGAAGACTGTACAACCACTATCATTGCTGTTGACCGGGACCGGAAATGGATCAGCGGCCCGACCAGAAGGCGGAAGAGGCGTGTCTGAGTTGTGTGCATAGAGCCTATAGGCGTAATTCACGTGACGTCAGTTCACTTCCGGGTTTAGTGTTAGTGGTGATGTACTGGGATTTCTCCGTCAGGCTAAACAGTGTGTCTCCAGAACAAAGCCAGCAACTATTCGTGTTTTATGGTAAAGTAAATTCTACTACTGTTTTCTGTTTTATCATCTTGTTTTCTTGATAGAAGTATCGTTTTTTTACATTTTAAAATTCGGAAATTGCCTTAGATTGGGTTGAGAATGTGTGCTAGCAATGCTAATAATATTAGCCCTGCTGTCTGCCTGCCTGTGTAACACTTTTTTTTATTATTTTCTTTTTTTATAAATGATGAAGTGGCGATGCCAGGGTGTAGGTTTTGTTTTAAAACTACAATGTATTTGTAATCAGATATAACATTAGTGTATATCCATTATAACCCAGTGTGTTATCCTTTGTATCTCACTGTGTGTGTACATATAGCTATAACCAAATGAACCCTACGTATTTTCAGTGGTGGAAAGTAACTAAGTACATCTACCCAAGTACTGTACTTAAGTACAATTTGTAGGTACTTTTACTTTACTGGAGTATTTCCAATCATTACTTTTACTTCTACTCCACTACATCTCAGAGGCAAATATTGTACTTTTACTCCACTGAAATTATTTGAAAACTTTATTAACTAGTTACTTTGCAGATTTTGATGATTATTACAAAACATACATTAACCACATTCCACCTTTAATACTTCTACAAGCTTGTGAGCTTGTAGATCTGCTATGGGACATTCTGCATAATGAGTATACTTTCTACTTTTGGTACTTTTTAAGTACATTTTGATACCAATACTGTACTTTTACTCAAGTACATTTTGAATTCCAGACTTTTACTTGTAACAGTGTTTCTACATTGCAGTATTGATACTTTTACTTAAGTAAAAGAATTGCGTACTTTTCCACCACTGCATGTTTTAACATCCCTGTGAAATAAGAGATGATTAGGAAATAACCTGACTTGATGCATTTCATGTTTACATGCAGATCTGAGAAGTTGAATGATAGACAAGTAGAGTATTTTATCAGGCGACACTATGGAAATGATATTGCATGATTTCAAAGCCTAGCTCTCATGAAATAATTTGTGAAGTTGCCAGAGCACTTATGCTCAGCTAAGGTTTTCGTTGTACACCTGCGACAACTGATTATTTACAACTGATTACTCCTTCCTTCAAGGTACCGGGCAGGACTGCATGGCAGTGGTGTGTCCTCCTCCCTGAGCCAAGACAAGGTTTAAACTACCTCAACTATACAGGTATATGAATTCTTTGATTAACTGATAGAATGATAGACAAGTCAGATATTTTTTGAGGCGACACTATGGAAATGATATTGCATGATTTCATAGCCTAGCTTTCATGAAATAATAATTTGTGAAGTTGCCAGAGCACCTATGGTCAGCTGAGGTTTCCGTTGTACACCTGCAACAACTGATTATTTACAACTGATTACTCCTTCCTTCAAGGCACCGGGCAGGACTGCATGGCAGTCGTGTCGTCCTCCCTGAGCCAAGTCTAAACTTGACCTACCTCAACTATACTGGTATATGAATTCTTTGATTAACCACTAATAAGGTACATGAATCCTCAGTGGATACTGGATATCGATAATTTTTTATCATGTTTCTAAAAATGTATAGTCACTCACCATACTGACTCTTAATCTCCTGATTGATTACGTTATTAACATTTAGAAAAAGGTACAGTGGTACGATTATACAGTGAAGCTAAAAGGATAACACAAAAAAGCCCAGAGGACTTGTTTCCATTGCTGCCATTGTATCACTGGAAAGATTGTTCTCAAAATCTTAATCTAAACCATTTCCATGCAGATCATTATTGTTGCTATTTCTTTTCAGATTATGGAATTCACCAAGTCCCTATCACATCTGCCGCAAATGAGGTTCAATGATGTTGAACGACTTGTTGCCAAGTTTTCCCATACACCAGGTTCCAAACAGGAAAAAGGCTACAAGTTCTACTTCGAACAGTACCTGTTTGATTTTGAAGGTAAAGTGCTTTTGTCTTTTTTTATGTTGTCTTTCTGTTTTCCAAAATAAAAACATTGCATATAGCATACCATATTATTGATCAGGTTACTGTAGCACCACCTGCAAACTAACACCTTTCCATACTACTGGGGTAGTGGTTCTGAAATGTATAGGCCTACATATTAAGCCGTGGACCCCCATCTGAATAGGTTTTGTGCCAGGGACGCTGCAGAAGAGAAGATTTGTGTAAAAGTTTTTCATAATAATTCTTAAGATTGTAAGTACATATTTGAAGATAGCAGATCTACAAGCTCACGGCGCTGAGCTTTATAGTGGTTAAACTGATTTTGATACTATATTCATTAATTTTGCTGGCGACCCCACTTTGAAAACCACTGAGCTATAGACGAATCCACAGACGCGCTGTCTGCAGGCCGTCATAACTGCTGTGTCAAGCGGCTGCCGCTCCGCGACACTGCAGTTATGACGTGTCTGTGGAATCGTCTATAGAATATGTATCATAAAATATAAGTCAGTAATATGCCTGGTTAATCTTGCACACTTCTTCCCAAACAATGGAACACAGTCTCTAATGTAGTTGATCATGGTGTGGCGGTGAGAGGACGATGTTACCGGTCAATGAAGAAAAATGAGGAAGCTCACTACCTACAGGTTTCTCAGATTGTTAACCTGCAGATGGTTTTCCTGCAGATGGTTTTCCTGCAGTTGGTTTTCCTGCAGATGTAGTTCCCTGCGTTTGCAGATGTTTTTCCTGCAGTTTCCTGCGATTGCAGATGAGACTTTGCAGTGTTCCCACAATGTTGCATGTACTTCAGTGTGTTTCTCAGTCTGTCAATGATTTGTGTAGCTAAACTCCCCAAAACAACTTCATACATATAAGACATATATTTAAAAACATTAGTGTCTTTTTTTGGTGGACAAATAAAAGACTGAGAAAGATTCTGTGAGATCCAAATATATTCATTGGGCCCAGACAGCTGGCGTAGCCGTCTGGGCACCTACAGTAGGCTGCTAATGCCGCCTGACAGCGTATCGCAGGTTCGACTCCCGATCCCGACGACCTTTGCTGCGTGTCACTCCCCATCTCTCTCTCCCCATTTCCTGTCAGTCTACTGTACCTATCAATAAAGGCAGAAAAAGCCACAAAAGATACATACTGTATATTCAAGTTTAAGGGTTGTTCACACCAAGCAATATAACTATAACGATAACTATTGTTCACCATTGTCTATTATAGTTATGATGTGGACACTGGCATCCACTTGAGATTGAACTTTTTTTTTGTGCTTGGTGTGAAAGGCCCTTATATATGGTATACACTCAACTTTTGATGTGTAAATGTAACGTGCACAGCAACAACACTCATTGGCCGCGTTTCCCAACGAGATTCGTAGAGATGCTGCGTTGAGCATCTGCGCAGGTTCTACGACGGGTCTTACGTGTGTCCACACAATCTGCGCAGTACCATAGCAGCCACGTAGATTTCAGCTCATGCGCTGCCTACGCAGCCTGCGTAAGAGCCTGGGACCCGGCGAAACCAACGCTCTACCCTCATTAGTAGCAGCTGGTTCTGCCCAACGTGCAATCGCTTCCCACGTCCATGGCGTTACGTTTCTGCTAAAACTACATTTGGGAGACAGAATGGCGTATCCTACTCTCCTCCTACTTCTGCGAGAGGCGTAGCCCTGCAGTGCTCTCCTACGGAGCAGTTTGTTACTAGCGACCTGGGGCGGTAGTAACACCCATCGTAGCGAAATAGATCTATGAAAAGACCGACCGACCGACCACACACACACACACACACACACACACACACACACACACACACACACACACACACACACACACTCTCTCTCTCTCTCTCTCTCTCACACACACACACACATAAAAATATTAAGCAAGCCAAGTTAACTAAAGGACGTAAGACCCCAGTTCCCCTCACAAAGTGACAGCTGACGTCTGCAAGATATAAATGTATATGAAAAAAAAAAAGAATTACCAAAAGTAACAGCTTTCAGTATGGGTCGTCCACTAGCCTAGCGGTCTAGGCGCATGTCACACAATTTGGGAATCCATCAAGATAGCTGTCGCGGGTTCGATTCTAGTACCGACGACCTTACTGTGTCTCTCTCCCCTTTTCCTGTCAGTCTATTGTCCTGTCCAAATAAAGGCAAAAAAGCCCCTAAATATATATTTTTAAAAAAGGACGCAGAATGTCCCATTTCCCAAGTTTAATATGTATAAATATATTTTTTTAAATAGCAGATTGCAAGCTCACAACGCCTCTTAAGCTTGTAGATGTAATTTAATGCATAAATATATTCAAACGTTGTATTTAGAGTGGACTGCTTCAGGACATCTGACAGTTGGCTGTCACCTTTTATGAGATGATCTAATTTGCTAAAATTTACAAATACCGGATTCATGCACATATAGTTAAGCAGTGAGGTGGGATTGAACCCGAAGCTCCCACTTGTCAGCACGACACGTTACCAGTCATGCCAATAAGCCTGACCAGCGCAGCAGTTCCTCCTATAACAGGCTGCGCTGCTTGGTCCTCTATGCATGAACCCGATACCCGAAGTTTACAAATTGTACTCTCACGGATGATCCGATCGTCTGATAAAAATATTAAGCATATGGCAAGTTAACTAAAGGTATATAAATGATGCTGAGCTAAACATGTTTCCTAAATTTCGAAGTTTTATAGTTTAACGTTATGATGAAAGTCCCCAGTTCCTCTCACAAAGTGACAGCTGTTGCGCTCGCCATTTTTATGAATGGTTAAAAAATATTTTGAAACTAGCAGATCTACAAGCTCACAACGCTTCACAAGCTTGTAGATCTGCTATTTTCAAAAGATTTTAATACATATTAATTTTGGGAAATGGGACATTCTGCATTCCTTTTGGTATTTTAAGTATATTTGATTTACTTGCATAATGGGGACACTTTAGTGTTTTATTTAACTTGCAGATGTCAACTCACCACTGTAATTTCATTCATAAATATATTATTCAAAAGTTGTATTTGGAGTGGACTGCTTCAGGACATCTGACAGTTGGCTCTGGTATTTTTATGATCCATTTCACTTTCGCAAAGGGTGTTTAAACTGCAGTGTAGCGTATGACAGCCCTACGTAGTTTACGTCGGCCTTACGTAGACTTCGTCCAGGAGGTCTTTACGTCTATGCTGTCTCGCGAATGTAGTTTTAGCACACACGTAATGAGAACCTGCGACGATGGTGCCTCCTGAAGCCAGTTTAGATACCACGTAGAGCACACACAGCTGCTACTAATGAAGATAGATCGTGGCGGGGTTGCTACTGCGCAGGTGCGTGGAGGCTCTCACGCAGCTTCTAGGCTGCGTCTGAGCTCAAAGTCGTTTGGGAAACCTGGCCATTGTTATTTCCCTATTAACAGGTGACACTTTCGCAAAAGGTTCCTGTGGAACTGGAAAGCACGTCATGCTCTTGCGCTGCGGGCAAGGCACTATGTAACCACATAGTGGCACTGCTTTTTCAAACGGCACACTACAGGTACGTCCCAAAAAGTTCATTAAAAAAGTGAAACTTTCATATATTCTAGGTTCATTACACATAAAGTGAAATATTATATGACATGAATGAATGAATAAATATAGGGAAAAAACATTTCAACAATATACATTTTTTTGGGATGCCAGCACACAGAGGAAGGCTTGACGCAGAAGACCTTGGGGTGCTGGCTATTTTTCACATTTTATGAGTCTTTTTGAGCTGTGCACCTGGCAAGTTGTATCTAAAATGTACTGAGTGCTTGTTTTTCGTTTCTGTTATGTACCTGTATAGTACCCTAGGAGTCAAGTCTGTGCCATTGCCTCTGGCATGCACCAGCTCCCTGCAAAACTGGCACCGGCCACGTACACAGGTCAGATATGGATTTTTGTTTGATGTTGAACAAGTTCAACCGTTTGTATTGTCTTGTCTATTCATTATTCAACATTATTATATTATAGGGTATTGCACCAGAGGCGACAAATGACATGGAGGTGCGGAAACCAGTGCGAAGGACAAAAGACAGTGTCAGGACCGGTGTGAAGTGCACACTGTACAGAGCATATGCTGGTGAGTATGAGAATGAGCTCCCACCTGTACAATAATTCTAATGCATTTCTAACATACATTAAATATACCTTTCTTTAGGAATTTATGATTTATTATTAGTACCAGGGTTTGGCGGAACCCTTTTTTATAAAATGCAATATTTCAGGGACAGTTTGCATGTAAATGAAGAAGAAAGGCCAGCACTCACAAACGAGTCTTTCTGAACTTTTTAGTCATAATATCAAGGCCTGTGCCATGATATATAATGACAAAGTTCAGGACTTGTTTGAGTGCTGGCCTTTCTCTTTATTTACATGGATTTCTGTTGAACCGTGCACCTGGTAAAAATAAAGGAAAAGTGTATTGGACTGAATTGTGCACGTTTTGTTTCCTCCTTTGGCAGTTTTCATTACAAACATGTACAGGGAGGTGATAACTTATAAGTGTAGGTGTCTGCTTTAGTGTAGCCTCGATCTCCAGACTTTTATTGTTTAGTTTTGCTAAAAAATAAAAGCCTGGACCATCGCGTCGGTGTACCCGGTATGAGGAAGTGTTCATTTCCCCAACCAACCAGAGTGCAGTGGGCGTCGCTCGTAATGTTGTGTTAACGGGGCGGGGGTTGACGGACAGATCGGTGAACCAATGGGATCAGGCGCAATCTCTCTCCGGCTCTATACACCCGTCCCTCTATACACGAAATCAGGAGCGTTGGGGCAGCCTAGCTTTAGTGTAAAAGAGCAGGTGTCATAATATTATGATAAATCTAAATTTGACCTCTCTCCCTTTTTTCTGTCAGGGCCACTTCCAGATACAGATGTCTTGGCGAGCGGGGATAAATTAAAAGACCGGCGTCCACAACCCGGCATTTGTAAACTGCTCCATGGGCTTAAGGACCTTCAGATGGTCGATTCAAAATTTGGTCCAGTGCCATTTGGGTCTGTTCTGTCTTATCAGTGCCCTCCCGAAGTAAGCAGAGACATTATTAAACATCCTGGTGGCCCGGAGTTCCCTCTGTTGCCTGTAGATGGTTACGCCTATACCTGTACATCTTCAACAGCTTTTCAGCCCAGCTACAAGCAACAATGCCACTTGGACAGCTTACAGGTGTCAAGGGAGGTGTCTGCTTCTATTGAAACAGAAACCCGCCAGCAGTCCGAATGCAAGCTGTGGACCGAGGTACGCAAGCCTAGACTTACAGCCAGCAGATTCCGGGAAATATGCCATGTTCGTGGGGAGTCGTCCGCAAAAGCCTTGGCAGCCCGCATTCTAAAAGGAACTCCACAGACAGCGGCCATGAAAAGAGGACTGGATCTGGAACCTGAGATACTGAGGCAATATGCAGACTTTCGTGATGTATCTGTGACACAGTGTGGGATCATAATCCACCCTGACGCACCTCACCTTGGAGCTAGCCCTGATGCTAAGGTCTATGACCCAAAAGTAACACCACCATTTGGGCTGGCTGAGGTAAAGAGTTGTGATGTTGAATGCAAGGCACAAGTTAAACACCTTAACACAGTACAAGGCAAGGCCTACCTTAAAAAGAACCACAAATATTATTATCAGGTTCAAGGTCAACTAGCCTTAAGTGGTCTTCAGTGGTGTGATTTTGTCACAGATACTCACACTGAATACACAATTGAAAGGATTTATAGGGATGAGGAGATTATCCAGTCAATGCGACAGAAACTTGATGAGTTCTATTATAATGTGTACATGGATGTCTTCTTAACCTGTAAACCTAAGTAAATGTACTCAAGTTTCTTACTTTACCTGCGTTTCTCTCTTCTACTTTTCCGTTCGGCTGTTCCCTTCAGGGGTAGCCACAGAGAATCATCTGCCTCATCACACTGTCCTCATCACACTGTCCTCTGCATCTTCTTTCTAGTATTTAAAATCCTCCACCTTCTGTAATACTTTATATACTTGGGCGATTTGAAAATAGACGATCTATAAGCCCACAATGTGTTGTGTTGAGATGTGTCTACATTGAACATGGGACATTCTGCTTAATCGATCGGTACTTTTACTTTTGGTACTTACTTTTTTGATGCCCGTAGATTTGTCCTTTTATGTGGTATGCAGGCGTGTCGTTGCCCGTCCATCTACAAGTGCTATGTTTTCTAGTCTGCAACCATACAGTAACCCACTTTCAACCTGCCATCCCTATTTTGGACATGTTACTATAGTATAGGTGAATAAAACACTAGGCATAAAGTATTTGTGACAATCTGTGTGATATTAAACATATGTTTGCAACATAAGTTTGTTTTTCAATCACTTAATCCAAAATGTGTAATGAAAAAAATTGCCATTTTGACAAGTTGAAGTTTAACAGGCCTTTTACTGGACATAGTAATTTTACAAACAATACAACTTAAATTTGTAAAAATGTATACATTCAACATAAGCAATGTTACTTTTCAGGAAATGGATCCAGTCAATACATCCAGTCAATACTTCTCATTGGCTCAATATTTATAAAACCCAGACTTAACCAATTGAATAAAATAAATCTACAACCTCAACACGATTGTAGATATGCTACTTTCGTACAACATTCTTGCATGATGACAATTTATGAGAACACATTGAAATGTGGAGATACAAGATTCCTGAATGACAGTGATGATGTATTTAAAGTCTCTAGTACCACACAAAGATAACATTTTACCCTTTTTTCTTAGATGTCGAAATTCATGAAATGTATCCATGAACATTTGCAAAAAGAAAAAAACAATGCAGAAAAGTCCCTACCTACCTAAGTTAATCCTGCTTCATTGACCACTTACTGGTTGGATTTACATCATATTTGCACAGATTGTCTACAGGTAGGACCCCAACACCCAAAACAACCAGAAAGATATGTCAAAATATTCTGTATTGTGAATCAGCAGGATTTTAGGCTCCTAGGCCTTGTTAAATATTATAGATGTTTCTTTTTTTTTTTCAGAGTTACTTCTATTCCTAATATATTACTGTAAAATGCCTGCAAACAAAATGACTGCTTACTAACAGGACATGTATTCTGATACCATGTTTTTACCCACTTCATATTCATGTGGAATCTAAGGATGTTTCTCAGGTAGGCCAAATATCCTGATGCCTCAAAACAGATGGAATGACAAAATATAGTTCTATAAGCCTTCTATGGTAGCCAGACTTAAAATGCAGTATGGGCTAAGTAGAATACACTACTGTGTGCCATTCTTAATGAATAATCATCAATCAGCAGCTTATTCTCAATTTCATATATGTATTTACTTTTTTGAGCAGTGTGAGGGGGGGGGGGGGGACTGACTGACGGGGGCCAAACCGTTTTCCATAAGCTGCTGATTGATGATTATTCATTAAGAATGGCACACAAAAAGCGTATTCTACAGCATGTACTTAAGCCATACTGCATTTAGGTTGTATGGGCTTATAGAAATATATTTTGTCATTCCTGAGGCTTTGAGGTGTAGAGATATTAGGCCTACCTGAGGATCATAGATTCCATATGAATATGAAGTGGCAGGGTAAAACATGGTATCAAACTGTATTCCCTGAAGCAGTCATTTTGTTGTATTTGTAGGCATTGTACAGTATTAATAGATCAGGATTAGAAGTAACTCTTTAGTAACTCTAAAAAAAATGATGCCTTTAACCAGGCCCAAGAGCCTATAAAACCCTGCGGATTCACAATACAAGCCAATTTTAACATATTTGTCTGGTGGCTTTGGGGTGTAGGGGTCTTACCTGTAGACAATCTGGGCAAATATGATCCCTTTTTCATGCAAGGTGGGGGCAGTTCTGCATTTTCTTGGTGCAGAAATTTTATTGAAGAATTTCATGACCTTTGCAGTCAATGTAAATAGTTTGATGGTTGATAGTTAGATGACAAGTCAAAGTTATGAAAAAACAAGGTCAGGTTTTGTTCTACCTCCGACCAAAATCACAAGTGAATATTCCTATTTCTGCCTTGAATAAGGCCTTATATTATATAAAGGTGCTGCTGGACACTACCTGTACGACCATCTGTGTATAAGTACAGTGTGAAAACAACCAGCGTGTAGAAAATGAACTCCCTATTTCAGGGTAGGTGTGTTTTTGCAGTGGTGAGCCACTTCATGGATGAATTTCATGACTTTTGCAGTAAAAGTAAAATTTGGGACAATCCATTTCACGAAGAGGACATCTTAAAGATATGGGAAAAAAAAAACAATGTCACATTTTGTTTTACCGCTCAAGGGTCCTTCTGGCCGATCTTCAAGGTCACAACATTTTTCTGTTCTGGCCCCACAGTGGTTGAATGAACTCCCCACTGATGTCAGGACAGCAGAGTCACTGATGAAAACCCACCTCTTCAGGAAACACTACCCTTCCTCTTCGCCTTGCCTACTTGTTAACTAGTTGTACAAACTATTGTTTTATTGGATCTTGTTTATTCTATACACTTATTTGGTTTAGCACTTGCTCATTTGCATTTGATTTTCCTATTTTGCCTCATCTGTTTATGAAAGTAGGTAGCTGATATATTGCACTTTTACTTTAGCGCTAGGTATACTCTTGGTTGCTTGTTTTAGAAGAGAATGCACTTAATACTTCTGGTGATTAGTAGTTTCGTTCCCTACCTATGTTGAATGCACTTATTGTAAGCTTTGGATAAAAGCGTCTGCTAAATGACTGTAATGTAATGTACCCCTGATAGAAGAGTAGGACCAGTATTACATGTGAATATTCCTCAGAAAAGTCCACTTTTTGCTATTTCCACCCATAATAAAGCCTTATATAAAAGGCTGTAGACCATCTGTGCAAGTATGATGTGAAAACAACCAGCAAGTAAAATGAGAAAAGATTGGCTTGGAACGCCCTATTTCAGGGTAGGCGTTTTTTTGCAGTGGTCACTTAATGGATGAATTTCATGACTTTTGCAGTAAAAGTAAAACTTCTGACCATCCATTTCAGGAAGAGGACATCTTAAAGACATGAAAAAACAATGTCACATCTAGTTCTACCCCTGATAAAGAGTTGGACCAAAGTTAGAAGTATATATTGCCCAGAAAAGTCAACTTTTTGCTATTTCCGCCTATTTAAGGCCTTATATAAAAGGCTGCTGATTCACAATAGAACCACATATTGGCATATAAAATATATATCTTTTGTTACTTTACACCACTGGTATTTCTGCATTAATTAAATACAAGTTCTATCAATTCTGAACCTGGAGACTGGCAAGTCAGCCACTGCTGGCTTTAGTAATATATTTTTTAATCAAAGATTTGCAGCGGACAAAGACAAGTCTTGTGACGGACAAGTTTGTCCGTGTACGGACACATTGATGACCCCTGCCATGAACTATTCAATTCTTATTTTTTTGCATTTGGTATCCTTAGCGTGGCAGGAAATCACACACTGGTTTGTTTACACAAGCCACCTGGCTGGTGCCGTGCCAATAAATGCATAAACTTCTTATTTAGTCTACACATTTTTACAATATTGGAGCATGTAAGAATGTCTCATATTACAGCAACAATACATTTTAATCTAAATCTAAAATAATAAAAAAAAATAACATGTACATTCCCATATAATGTTTTCTATAGCTACAGGGAGCCACAAGGGAAGGGCTAAAGAGCCTCATGTGGCTCCAGAGCCGCAGGTTGCAGACCCCCGGCTTGGGGGAAAGGTGACTTCAGACTGGTTTGTCCCCTTTGATATCCAGAGGCCCCTGATAGTTAGACAAGATGCAACAGATGCTCCACAGCTGGTTGACTGAACCGGTCATAGACAGAGGAACAAGTCCATCCCAAACATGGTATTCCTTCACTCTGCGTATGGCCCTCTCTACCAAAATTCTCAGACGGGCGATAGCCTGGGTCTTATGGGTGTCCTCTGTGCTGAGCTGAGCTGATCTCTTCAATGGAGGGATAATGAGAGTGGCCCCCACGTCGGACAGCATCTTCTCTATCAAGAAACCCTTGTCAGCCATTACTCCATCTCCGGGCTGAAGTAACCGTAACAGCTGTGATTTCTTGGTTATTTCTATGTCAGAAATGGAGCCAGTGTACAGTTTTGACACAAATGTGACTACCCCACATGGGGAGATTCCAATCAGCCCTTTAAAGGTGGTGTGGTTTTTGTAGCTGGAAAAGGTTTCTGATTGAAGTGAGAGGGAGGATGCGGTTTCACAGCGTATCTCTGTGCAGTCTATTATGACTCTGACTTGAGGGCAGTAGAGCTGGAACTTGTCAGGCATTGTAGATTGCACTTGCTCTCTTGTCATCCACAACGGTAGTGAGCCAAGAACCAGAAAAAGGTAGCTAGTCCACGTTAAGATGATGCGACTAACAGTAGACTGGCTGACCTTAAATATGGAGGCCAATGTTCTCTCATGAAGCCCAGCTGCAACACGACAGAGAAACATGAAGAACTCATCAATGAGTGGGAGCTTGCGATGAGGGCTACAGGTAGGTTCATCTTGTGTCGTTCGCTGTGCCTTGGACCAGTAGACAAGTTTTGAAGCAGAGGGCTTAATTGACTCCCAAAACACCATAAAAACCTCCTTTGAGCTGAATCTGGTGTAATAACGGAAGTCATTATCTGTGACACAATACTGGAAAATCACCGGCTGCTGCACATCAACTTTCAGCTGACCGAGTTCCATTTCCAGGAGTAACACTTTAAGCTCCAACTCCCGAATTCTTCCAGAGGCAGTGTCCAGTTTACCTTAAGAGGAAGAAAAAGCATACATATCACTAATCCATCTATACATTTTACAATCTAATACACTACAAGTCTTTAGCACGCCTACTTTTCAGCTCAGGGACAGGTGTATTGGTGGAGCAGACATTAAACATAAATCACCTGCAATAACTGTTCGGTCAAGGACCTTCCTCAAATGCCTTGACCGAAATATTCAATTATTCAATCCTTTTTTACAATATTATTAACTAACTGCCATGTATCTTTTCTGTAAGACAACATGTTTTTACATAGTATGTTTTGTAATACTAACCAGGAGATGGCCGACAGTCATAATCATGATCTTTGGCCAATGCACCTGCAGTGCCTTGCACCTGCAGTGCCTGACCGCTGAACTGTCCCCTGTCTTCTGGATTGTCCTCTGTCCTCTGGACGGCTCCTTGACCTCTGCAGGCTGTGCTGTTCCCTGGGACAGACATCTCTGCAGAGTCATCCAAGACAACAGCACACAGACGCTTGTGTGCTCGCTGGAAAACTGGCACCCGAGGTTGTGAACCTTTCCCTAGAAGTGTAAAAAAATGTTGACACACTTTATTGTGATGATTTTAGGTAATAATTTGTCACACCCAAAAGATATCCCAAATATCATAGGGTAAGTGATATTTTTTTGGTTAAAACTAAATGTTTTTTTTTGGTGAAAAGGTTAAAGCTCTAAATTCTCATAGTAGCCTACTCATTGCTATAGAGTGCTTAGTAACAGGGGTCTCCTGGTCTCTCCAGCTCTTTAATAAACAGAAAATACTAGCAGGTAGGTTGCAAATTTCAGGAGAGAGTACCAATTTATTAGCTTAAATGTTATAGTGTTCCAGTTCCATTGGATAAAATCGGTAGCCTTATCTGAAAATACATTTTCTGTTTACTAAAGAGCTGGAGAGACAGGGAGACCCCTTTTACTGAACAAACACCTAATATCAGCTAGTTAACACCTATTTTAACAAAGCAATATCACTTAACCTAACTTTAACATAACAAGTCAATGTGAACTTTGTTGTAAAAGACTAATAGGTTTAACATTGTCGTGTGTTAATTACCCCATTCATTCCAGTGGAATCTAGAAGGCACTGCTCCTGGTTTAATGTGAGTGCGTCCGTTGATTTTGGTGGACTTCTTTAGATCCCCAGGATCAAAGTGTTCACTGCACACAAAGGTGCTCCCACGAGCTATTCTAAATGTTGGTCCCACATCTCGCTTGATCGCAATCACCCATTTTGCACGTAGTGTTTTATCCACAGGGAACTCGTGGAAGCTCATATGGGGGGATTTGCGTTTGTTGTTAGCGCAGTGAGGAACACTACAGTGGTGTGACATACTGCTGTTGAGAGAGAGAAAAGGGCAACAATGATTTATCTCTAAGGTAATGTTAGCATTGATATATGGCAAGTATATATTGCAATAAAAAGCAAATGCTAAAAAAAAGTTGCCTAAATGTGTTACACGCACAATACATGATAAACAATAATCAATATCCAGTATCCACTGAGGATTCATGTATCTTATTAGTGGTTAATCAAAGAATTCATATACCTGTATAGTTGAGGTAGGTCAAGTTTAGACTTGGCTCAGGGAGGACGACACGACTGCCATGCAGTCCTGCCCGGTGCCTTGAAGGAAGGAGTAATCAGTTGTAAATAATCAGTTGTTGCAGGTGTACAACGGAAACCTCAGCTGACCATAGGTGCTCTGGCAACTTCACAAATTATTATTTCATGAAAGCTAGGCTATGAAATCATGCAATATCATTTCCATAGTGTCGCCTCAAAAAATATCTGACTTGTCTATCATTCTATCAGTTAATCAAAGAATTCATATACCTGTATAGTTGAGGTAGTTTAAACCTTGTCTTGGCTCAGGGAGGAGGACACACCACTGCCATGCAGTCCTGCCCGGTACCTTGAAGGAAGGAGTAATCAGTTGTAAATAATCAGTTGTCGCAGGTGTACAACGAAAACCTTAGCTGAGCATAAGTGCTCTGGCAACTTCACAAATTATTTCATCAGAGCTAGGCTTTGAAATCATGCAATATCATTTCCATAGTGTCGCCTGATAAAATACTTTACTTGTCTATCATTCAACTTTTCAGATCTGCATGTAAACATGAAATCATTTCCTAATCATCTCTTATTTCACAGGGATGTTCAAACACGCAGTGGTGAAAAAGTATCAATACTACACTGTTACAAGTAAAAGTCTGGAATTCAAAATGTACTTGAGTAAAAGTACAGTATTGGTATCAAAATGTACTTAAAAAGTACCAAAAGTAGAAAGTATACTCATTATGCAGAATGTCCCATAGCAGATCTACAAGCTCACAAGCTTGTAGAAGTATTAAAGGTGGAAAGTGGTTAATGTATGTTTTGTAATAATCATCAAAATCTGCAAAGTAACTAGTTAATAAAGTTTTCAAATAATTTCAGTGGAGTAAAAGTACAATATTTGCCTCTGAGATGTAGTGGAGTAGAAGTAAAAGTAATGATTGGAAATACTCCAGTAAAGTAAAAGTACCTACAAATTGTACTTAAGTACAGTACTTGGGTAGATGTACTTAGTTACTTTCCACCACTGAAAATACGTAGGGTTCATTTGGTTATAGCTATATGTACACACACAGTGAGATACAAAGGATAACACACTGGGTTATAATGGATATACACTAATGTTATATCTGATTACAAATACATTGTAGTTTTAAAACAAAACCTACACCCTGGCATCGCCACTTCATCATTTATAAAAAAAGAAAATAATAAAATAAAGTGTTACACAGGCAGGCAGACAGCAGGGCTAATATTATTAGCATTGCTAGCACACATTCTCAACCCAATCTAAGGCAATTTCCGAATTTTAAAATGTAAAAAAACGATACTTCTATCAAGAAAACAAGATGATAAAACAGAAAACAGTAGTAGAATTTACTTTACCATAAAACACGAATAGTTGCTGGCTTTGTTCTGGAGACACACTGTTTAGCCTGACGGAGAAATCCCAGTACATCACCACTAACACTAAACCGGAAGTGAACCGGAAGTTGTCTGACGTCAGCGTGAATAGGGAGTATTCCACAGAAGAACTTGATCAATAGCTAAACCTCAAAATTCACTTTTGCCTCATCACAAAGAAGTGAGTGAAATCTGTCATCATGGGTTTGCTTTAGTAAAAGAAAAACAGTCAACATGTTGATGAAACAAAAGACATGGAACTTGCATCTATGTAAATGTTTCTCTGATGATGACCCATCATTACACTGTCTTTTGTTATGAGCCTTTCACATTGAAATGGACCCTGACTGCAGTAGCAGTGTTCAGTCAGCAAATATAACGGAGCAAATATAAGACTTCCGGTGGACGATCTCTTCAGAATAAGAGTATCCTCTAGAGTAAAAAGAAACCATTGAAAACCATTGAAAAACGGTTCATTTGCACATTATAAATTAAGCATTTAAACGAAGCTCTATATCACATATTATGTTTCTGTGTAACAAAAACGGATTTAAAACATTAATTATTTATCTAAATTGATGCTGTTCAAAGGAGTGCATAGCCTATACAAATTGGACACTGGACAGGAGACGGTGCTTAGTGCCGGAACTTCTGAGGTACGCACGCGTTCGGGGAAACCCCCTCTACACAGCCACACTCTCCGCTAAGCGGCACTAAGGTGTAGAAAAAAGTGGCGGGCCGTCCAGTGAGGTCAAGGGTCAGAAAAGGGCCGTTTTCAGTGCATAGCCTATACAAATTGGACACTGGACAGGAGACGGTGCTTAGTGCCGGAACTTCTGAGGTACGCACGCGTTCGGGGAGACCCCCTCTACACAGCCACACTCTCCGCTAAGCGGCACTAAGGTGTAGAAAAAAGTGGCGGGCCGTCCAGTGAGGTCAAGGGTCAGAAAAGGGCCGTTTTCAGTGCATAGCCTATACAAATTGGACACTGGACAGGAGACGGTGCTTAGTGCCGGAACTTCTGAGGTACGCACGCGTTCGGGGAGACCCCCTCTACACAGCCACACTCTCCGCTAAGCGGCACTAAGGTGTAGAAAAAAGTGGCGGGCCGTCCAGTGAGGTCAGGGGTCAGAAAAGGGCCGTTTTCAGTGCATAGCCTATACAAATTGGACACTGGACAGGAGACGGTGCTTAGTGTCGGAACTTCTGAGGTACGCACGCGTTCGGGGAGACCCCCTCTACACAGCCACACTCTCCGCTAAGCGGCACTAAGGTGTAGAAAAAAGTGGCGGGCCGTCCAGTGAGGTCAGGGGTCAGAAAAGGGCCCTTTTCAGACAATAGTGTATACAAGTGGCCATACCCTAACCCAATAGTGTATACAAGTGGCCACACAACCCCACACCATAAAAGAATACAGACACAACAGAGCCTTTTAGGTAGTTTGTCCAAGATACAGTAAATCACAGTACATGCTTTAACTTTGTACTCAGATAAATATCTTTTTGCCTGACAACTCATGCATAACACAATCTCGCTTTTCACGGTGGCTTTTGAAAGTGTTGAGGCTCACATCAAACAGAACAGCTTTGGAAAACAAACAAGTGAAAATACCACAGCTGCTGCCGTCAGTTTGTTCTATGAAATTGGGACAACTGTGATAACACTCATATCTAAATGTAATACCCATACCATACCATACAATGCAAAGTACTGTAATGCTAAGTACCTTTGCAGTGGAAAAAATGCCTTAACCAGGTCTTGCTCATGCACACGTAGTGAATCCATTATCACAACATCTAATACTATAACATCACCATTCACTGTCTTTTTGGTGAAATCTACCGCGATGGCTCCCCAATGGGACTTATTTGCGTTGACGGGCAATATCACCAACTCGTAGTTCCACCAATTGCGTGATGCTCGTGGGAAATCTGGGAGGACACTGATGTCATCACACCAAAAACTCTGTAACTGTTGGCTTACAAAAGTGCTGGGACAAATAAATGCATTTTTTTTCTTTCAACACTCGAAAGCAAGAGCTTATGGTACTCATCGATCATCTTATCACTCAGCCACTCGTTATTCTCCACAGCTGCCTTTGGAATGGATCTCCTTTTTCTAGCCCTCTATCTGTCTGTGCATTTATGTTTTTGTTCGACCTGCTGAAAGTTGATTAGTTTCACACTATTAGTTTTCTCGTATGACACGACAAAGCAACTAGCTGTGGTCAGTATTTTTAGCATCAGCTCAAAGGTATAGCCTGCTGTGTCATTGGATGCTTTTGTCATTATATGCCATTGCTGGTCTTTACACGTGTACAATGACACATATGGTGACTTGTCAAAAAATGCACAAATGCTGGACACAGCATAATCATTTTGGTGGTACAGACAGGAGAGAGTGAACGTTTTGGGAATTTCTGCACCAGATCTTAGCAGGAGAAGTAAAGTCTGTGGGCTGTGAATTACTTGATAGGTTGATAAGCTTAAGTCCTGCTTACATGTTTCACATTGGTCAAGTTGAGCAGAACATATTTTTGCAACTGTGTCCAAGATGCCTTTTTGACACTTCAAGTGGCTGCACTATGAGTTCTGACATGTTCTTTCTAGATGGTACGGCCTGGTCACCACATTGAGTACAAATATAGCGACCAAGACTTTTAAGGCAAAGCAGGTCATTTCCAAGGAAAGGAGCCCCAAGTGTGTCATTCACAAAGCTGTTTAATATGTGGTACACGTCTGTCATAGAAAATTGCTGAGACACTAATGACACCACCTGAGTGTTGGCAAGTTTCTCAAGCGCTCTTTTAAACAATGCTGGGGACTGCGCTGCTGCTGCTGCTGCTGCAAGCCGTGTGTGACATTTTTGGAAAGCAGATGTCTGTTTTAGAAATGTTAGTATTGGTAATGGTATGGCTTCACACATATTGTGATTTGGTCTTTCATTGCAAAAAAACACATCCACACCATGGCCAATATCTTCCCATTGCCCATTGAATGTGGATCAAAGGCCAATTTCAATAACGACCTGTTAGGGCGTAGGCGAATTCTTATAAATACACACACACACACACACACACACACACACACACACACACACACACACACACACACACACACACACACACACACACACACACATATATATATATATATATATGCATCATAATGCATATAATTAGGCAGCATAATTAGAAATAACAGATTTTTTGTATATACATTTCAACAAAACATTTTAACATACTGTACAACAAGATCATTGATGCACTAACCTAACAATCAAATATTCACAACCTCTGTAGAAAATATAGGTTTAGTGTGTGGACTACAGTGGCTGGATTCAGACAAAACTGTTTTTTAACTACTGTAGTTGTTGCATTGACACACACACACACACACACACACACACACACACACACACACACACACACACACACACACACACACACACACACACACACACACACACACACACACACACACACACACACACACAGTATTGTATTGTTAAATATGTTATAAACCCCCCACATGTTACACCTGTACAAGCTACTATTATTATTTATAGAAAGGGGATTGCCATCTTTGGCATTCCAATTTAAATCTGAAACCTGTTTACAGTCTAATCACAGTGGTTAAACATGGGTGTATGGAAAATGTGCTAAGTGCCCATTGAATGTGGATCAAAGGCCAATTTCAATAACGACCTGTTAGGGCGTAGGCTAATTCTTATAAATACGTCCATCAATGCAGTGGTGGAAAAAGTACTAAAATGTTTTACTTAAGTAAAAGTATCAATACTGCAATGTAGAAATACTCTGCAAAAGTAAAAGTCCTGAATTCCAAATGTAATTAAGTAAAAGTACTGGTATCAAAATGTAATTAAATATACAAATATTTTGCTTGTAGATCGGCTATTTTCAAATTGCCAAAGTTTAAATAGGGCTGAAGTGGTCTTGTATAAATATAAAAATATTTTGCTTGTAGATCGGCTATTTTCAAATTTCCAAAGTTTAAATAGGGCTGAAGTGGTCTTGTAATTATAATCAAAAATATACAAAGTAACAAGTAACTAGTATAATATCTGCCTCTGAAATGTAGTGGAGTAGTACTTAGTTACTTTCCACCACTGTATACGTGTATTTTTAAAAATGCATAGTACAGTAATTGATTACATGTACTTAGTTACTTTCCACCACTGTATAAATGTCTTTTTCAAAATGCATGTATGTCTTTCATAAAACATTAAATGTGATGCTCTTACTTTGAAGGCAACCGGAAACCTTATATTTGCTAGCTCAAAAACCGGATGTGTTATATTTGCTACCGGAACGGAGCTGACTGCAGTGAACTGGATGAATGTGAGGATGTGGGAGGAGGTGTTTCTCCTCTTCAAGATAAATGGTGGTGTTTTCACTCCAAATCTCCACTCTGTCCTCCTGCTCAGACTCCAGGACACGCCACAGTTAAACTCTCAGGACTCACAGTGAGGGAGGACAGACTGTCTTTCCACAGCTCTATCTTCACTTACACACCAGGGGGCTAAAGGCCATAAAGGAGGTAAAAACGTGTCAAATGGAGTCTGTACGGCTGAAGATAAATGAACACATGTCGTCGGTGGGACAGGAGATATTGTGTGTTTTGGACAAACAGCAGCATGGTGCTGATGTTTGTTGTGTGAAGCTTGTCAGAGTGTTTGTGTTGGAGCGCCTCAGTGCGGCTGCAGAGTTCATGTGCAACCTCTTCCAGAGAGAGATAGAGACACTAGAAACTCTGCTGGAGAAACAAAACAAACTGCTGGACATTGATTTTGATATGGACATCGATCTACACACTGCAGGTATGTCTGTTACACACACAACATCAAACTACACACTGCAGCTATGTCTATTACACACACAACATCAAACTACACACTGCAGGTATGTCTGTTACACACAACATCAAACTATACGCTACAGGTATACATATATGTACATCTATCTCCACAATGGAGAAGCTTAATCCATGTGGTCACATGAAGTCAGAGATCATCATTGGAGCCACACCGTTTCCATGTGAATCATGAGATCTACATGATTCTCACTGTTCTATTATAGCAGCTGTTTATAAAGTGTGTATTGCATTCCTTCATTCCAGACCAGTGTGTGGAGTCCAGTCTGCAGGTGAAGATCAGTTCTCCAGCCAGGACTGTTTCTATTAAACATGAACCTGAAGACCACCTTAAACAGGAACCTGAAGACCACCTGGATCTCAGTAAGTTTCAAGCACACTCACTTTATTTATTTTATTGGTGAAAGTGGGCCGGTACTGAGGGTGTAAAGTTGAACCGATATGAATCGGTTATCGATTTTAGCATTAACAATGTGACTACATTGATGCATGGACCGCTGCATCAATCTAAATGTACCATGAATCAAACGATGGTTCAGTTGTGGGCAAAGAGTAATATGTTGATACTTATTCCAGCCACAACTCTGCACTGAGGTACTGCAGTGGATGTACAAGATTCAAACATTTTATAGAGTCTCATTGTATCTTTTTCGTAGACTTCCTGCATGTCCCTGTGTGTAAAGAGGAGGTTTCCCCTGAAGAGGAGAGGAGCCCCAGTCTGCTCCAGGAGGAACCACAACCTCCACAGATTAAAGAGGAACCAGAGGAGCTACTTGAAAGACCAGAAGAGGCTGGTGGGTCAACGTTGACATTACTAGCAGTGAAAAGTGAAGATGGTGAAAACAGAGAGACAGAGCCTCTAGCCAGCACCTCAACTGAACACATGAAAACACAAGCTGATGTAGAGGACTGTGGAACATCACAACCAACTAGTGATGATGACCAGCTCCTCTCTTCACACTGTTCTGAATCAGACACTGAAGACAGTGATGACTGGGAGGAGACTAGGGGAGATCAGTCAGCTGTAAACACACTGAAATCACACAAGAGACAAAATGTGGGAGGACAGCGAAAGCTGTACCAAGACCTGAAATCACAGAAACAAACTCATACAGGCGAAAAGCCCTTATCTTGTACAGTTTGTGGTAAAGAATTTACTCAGAAAAGTACTCTAAAAACGCATATGATTACTCATACAGGTGAAAAGTCCTTTACCTGTACAATTTGTGGTAAAGGTTGTGTTCAAAAGGGTAATCTCAAAATGCATATGAGGACTCATACAGGTGAAAAGCCCTTATCTTGTACAGTTTGTGGTAAAGGCTGTGTTAGCACGAGTCACCTTAAAAGACACATGAGGACTCATACAGGCGAAAAGCCCTTTTCTTGTACAGTTTGTGGTAAAGGCTTTACTCAGAAAAGTACTCTAAAAACGCATATGATTATTCATACAGGTGAAAAGTCCTTTACCTGTACAATTTGTGGTAAAGGTTGTGTTCAAAAGGGTAATCTCAAAACACACATGAGGACTCATACAGGTGAAAAGCCATATACCTGTACAGTTTGTGGTAAAGGCTTTGTTAGCACAAGTAATCTAAACAAACACATGAGGACTCATACAGCCTTTAGTTGAAGTTAGTCACACACAGACACACATCATTCAGTCTAATCCAGGATGTCAATGACAAGGATACCAAAGCAGAGGAATCTCATATTCAGACAATACAAAAAAAAAACATTATTTGTTTCTGTATATAGATTTTTGTTTTATCTTGTGTATGGATCTTATTTTCAATTCAACATGATGTAATTTCAATTGCTTGTTTTTTTATAATCTTTTATTATTCCCTCCAGCCTATAGGTTATTGGTAGAACAACATGAGCACCACTGTCTGTCCACATTTGTCGGGAATAAAACAAGTCTTGTTCATTATTATTTTCATTGATATGCATGCATAATGGTGCAGTAAAGTGCTGACAAGCTGTTGGTTTTGTGTAGCTGTTCACTGTGTGTTGACATGTGTGTTGTTTGTATTGTTAAATTACCATAGTACATATTTGGTAGATGTCTGAGACAGTTGACTTAGTTTACTTTTACGGAATTGTTTTTACAGATTACTTATTTACATTTACTCTTTTTTGGTAGATGTCTGAGACAGTTGACTTAGTTTACTTTTACGGAATTGTTTTTACAGATCACTTATTTACATTTACTCTTTTTTTCTGAACTCAAAGAAACACCTTAATACCTGGGAAAATAAATGTTGATAATGTTTTTGGTTGTTTGATTTAATAAAGGTTTCACCACTACATGTCCTCTGTGTGCTTTATCATTACAGAAATTATATCAAATATGTGTTGTACTTACCCCATAACTACTGTGAACAATACAGTCATTTTACAGCCTTTATACCTTGTATACTTGTATTACTACAGGGTACATGAGTAAGTATTGATTTTACAGTCTGCATACATTGTATTATTGTTATTATTATTATTATTATTATTATTATTATTATTATTATTATTATTATTATTATTATTATTATTATTATTTGTTTTTGTGTTGTCATTATAAAATAATAATTGTATACAGTGACCCAGAAGTATAGTATAACACAAGTTAAAATAGTCATAATTTTTATGCTATATGAACCACTATGTTGACTGGGGTCCCCCCTCCCTGTTTTCCTCTACACCAAATTAGTTGGGATCCCCGTGAAACGCCCTAAACTAAAGGACCCCTAGTCTTTTATGGTTTTTAAATTAGAGTCAAATCTGCAGACAGGGATTTATATTTATCTGGAGACTCTTAGGTTGTTGAGACGATGCTGCCTAATATATTTTTTTACATATCTCCTGTCTTTTCAGGATGTGGCTGATCAAGGCCCTTTGCACTGCACACAGAGTGGGGGAGTGTTTACTAATGAATGACATTGTTTCATTCATAAATGCTGCGTTTCTTCAACTACCAAACACATGATATGCACCAAACAGATATCAGTATATCAATCATGGTGTCTCTAGTTAGTTCTTAAAGTGCCATATTGTAGATCAGTGGATCTCAATGTAGGGTTTGGGGACCTCCAGGGGTCATTGAATTTGATCACAATTTCACTGTGATCTCCATACCTACAGTACATAGACAGTAAATGTATTATGGACCGACAATTTGACTGAATCATTCCTAATAATATACATATCCTTAGATTTAGGTTCCAGAGATAAACATCTTGTCAAATGGAGGATTGTGGTCTAATGCAAATCTAATGTGGGGTCCTTGAAATTAGAGAGTTTGAGAATCACATGTAGATCAACGACAACCAAGTCTAGATTGGGGGATACTTAGAGACAATGACACACCTAAAGTGTGTGTAGAGTATCTGTGCTGTGCCAAGTGGGCTGGCCGGCACATTTAAAATGCAAATAAGACATCCGTGTGTGTGTGTGTGTGTGTGTGTGTGTGTGTGTGTGTGTGTGTGTGCGTGTGCGTGTGCGTGTGTGTGTGTGTGTGTTTGTTTGTGTGTGTGTCTTTTGTCTTGGAGTGGAGAAGAACCTCCCCCACCTCCTCCAGTTAACTGCAGTCAGGGACCATTTCAATGTAAAAGGCTCATAACAAAAGACACCTAGATGATGATGATGGTCCATCATCAGAGATATTTACATAGAGACAAGTTGACAAAGCAGACCTCAAGATGTTAACAGTTTATTTCCAAAGTGATCAAATTATTTTGGTCAATAAAATGGTCAGTTTAGATCATGAAAAAGGTTAGTCTACTGGTATGTGAATACAATAAAGTTCCCACGCTACCCACGGCCCATCCTCTGCCCACTCTATGTTCCTGTATAATCATTGCTATAGGCCAGTGGTTCTCAACCTGTGGGTCTAATTTTTGGGATGAAGTCACAATTTAAGGACTATTAAGACTGTGCAATGTGAGGCGTTGTGAGCATGTAGATCTGCTGTTTTCACAATATGTATTAATTATAACACAAGGTTCAGAACCACTGCTATAGACAACTGGGGTCTCTCCAGCTTTTTAGTAAAAAGTGAATAAACAAGTGTATTTGGTGAAAATAATTTGACAAAATTGGAACTACGTATGACACAAGCTGAGGAATTATATTGTGGGGTTCCCTCTGCTGATGGGGCTTACTTTGTAACCAACCTGAAAATGTACAGTTTATTAAAGACCTGGAGAGACAGGGAGACCGCTGTTACTGAACAAACACTCTATAGCAACTGCCCCGTTCTAAAGACCAGACTGCACCAATGCAACTAGTCGCAACTCCTTGCAACAAGACATTTTTAAGGCCAGTCCACACCAATGCAACTCTTTGAAACTGCTATTGGGGATAATGGTTGCAAGGAGTTGCAAGGAGTAACATTGGTGTGGACTGGCCTTGAGACAAACGTGATGAAAATAGCCGATCTACAATGCTCACAATGCGTCACATTGCGACTTGTAGATGGGCTATTTTCAGTAAAGAGATTTGGTGCTGAGCTCAAAAAGGAGCAGACCTTTACTGCTTAATATCATTTCAACACCTCATCTACGTTTTATATATACTTTATTTGAAATTATTCAGGGTTTACAATGAATTGGCATTTACATGACATGGTTATAAGCGATTGCATACAAAAATATAGCAAAAAGACTTTCAATACAAAGAGTTGGCTTCAGCCATGGTGTCAGCATGTTTGGTCTGGAGTCAAGTGTTCTTTGTCTTTTTAGTTCAGTTTTATATTTGTTTAAAGACCACCTACAGAGATTGACTCCTGATGTATGACCATGGCACATGGAGTGGTCCATAGTTGGCTGACCACAGTGCACACAACAGGCCAATGGAACTCCTGATCCATGGCAGACATGGTTTCTTCAAAAGCCCCATACATTGCAGCATTATACGTGACATTTACATTAACACCAATGTGTGCCATCTTCCCCCAAACGTATTGTGACCTCTGACAGTCTACAAGCAGGTGTTCAATAGATTCGTCCTCATTACAGTTCTCAATTGGTCTTTTAACAGTTTTCAAAAAGCAGCTCCTCACTGAGACCAGCCACATGACATACCTGTTTTTCAGAAATGTTTTTACTCCAAATATCTTTATACACACTGCTTTTGAGAGTCATCTAGACATTTGTAGGGGAAAACGCCACCATACGCATCTTCACACAGATTAACATAAATATTTTTACTGGACATTTCAGACCAATATTTAAACGTGCAAATGTGCTTACTAACTCACCATTCATAATATTAAAATAAGGCACAGAGCTCCTTGCACAACCCTTCTGTTTGTTCCAACTCAAGGCCTCACCTATCCACAAAGCTCTTCTTTATAAACCGGATGCTACATTTTTACCAAGCCATCCATCCTTTCATTTTTAATACATTTGTAACCTCCCTAGTAATAGTTCCCCATATAAAGTTAACTAATATTTTAGTTATGTATGTCAATCAGTATGCACATTTTTAACATCTGCACAACATGTTGCTCTGGGTATTGAAATGAAAGTAAAGACGTTGTTGGTAATTCAAGAATTATAACTCATTCACATGCTATTTAAAAGAAGAACAAAATCACTGAAATAATGTCATTCATTAGTAAACACTCCCACTCTGTGTGCAGTGCTGATAAAACCCAGAATTCAGCACATTTTCTAAAACGAAAAAGGGTGGCATGAGAGCATATCATTGTAATGTCCACCAAACACACTTGTTTTCACAGCGAAGTAACATTTTGTTATCTAAACGGACAATTCCACAGAAGAACTTGATCAATAGCTAAACCTCAAAATTCACTTTTGCCTCATCACAAAGAAGTGAGTGAAATCTGTCATCATGGGTTTGCTTTCTTTAGTAAAAGAAAAACAGTCAACATGATGGAACTTGCATCTATGTAAATGTTTCTCTGATGATGACCCATCATTACACTGTCTTTTGTTATGAGCCTTTCACATTGAAATGGACCCTGACTGCAGTGAACTGGATGAATGTGAGGATGTGGGAGGAGGTGTTTCTCCTCTTCAAGATAAATGGTGGTGTTTTCACTCCAAATCACTCTCTCCTCCTGCTCAGACTCCAGGACACGCCACAGTTCAGTCAGACAACTCTTAGATTGGATTAGAATATATATTTATTAGCAATATATATTTAGCAAGTTTGAGCATGGTATAGAACAAGAGAAAGCATAGTTTGGCGTCAGGCCTCTGAATCCATTCATTCCCTGTAAGGATAACATTTTAATGAATGTTACATGCCAATTAGCATTTACAGGGAATGAATTAAACCCCCAAGGGGATCTAGAAACAGAGCCTACAGGTGGATGCCGGGGAGGCGGTGGGATGAGACTATTCATGGTCAGCAGCATACGTAGCAAGCAAGGGCAGCAGATCCGGCAGGATCTCGGCAGCAGAGCAGCAGCAGCAGCGTCGCACGTCAGAGCAGCAGAAGAGCGCAACCAGACTGAACAGGTAGGCAGAGCATTACTTATAACTCACCGACCAGGAGAAAGGTGCATGTGACTTAGTCACCTGATCGGTTAGCCCAATCCCTTGAGTTGCCTGGCCTGAACTAGCTCCATAAACTGCGCCTCATTTCAGTCAGACAACTCTTAGATTGGATTAGAATATATATTTATTAGCAATATATATTTAGCAAGTTTGAGCATGGTATAGAACAAGAGAAAGCATAGTTTGGCGTCAGGCCTCTGAATCCATTCATTCCCTGTAAGGATAACATTTTAATGAATGTTACATGCCAATTAGCATTTACAGGGAATGAATTAAACCCCCAAAACAGCAAGAACCCCCAAAACGGCTTGAGAGCACAGGGCCTGACGCCGGACCAACCATCTGTGAGAATGGTGGAGCTCCATGACTTGTTTTTTTACTAACATGATAGTGTTCCTCACATTTAATTTTTTAAGTTTAACTTGCAAATGCAGCATGCACCATGTGTTCAACAAGCCTGATGAATCCAGGTACCTGCTGATCCCTGAATTCAGGAGTCCTAGACGGTATCCTAATATGGCGTCCACGCTGTGCCGCACCAACTCGGATTCGAAGAGGACATTCTATATTTATTTCTTTTCAAAGAAATCTGCTATATATATACACATATATATAATGAGTCATCCTATGATGAATGATAACTATTGTTTATCATCCATAATAAATAAAGTGTACTGACTATGTGTGTAAAGACGTGCTATCTTTACTTAAATCTGAATCAGTACCCAACGATCCCTGAAGCAGCAATTACTAATAGACTGAGCTTGATATGATTAGCCTGACTGCATAGCCATAGAAAAACCCAACATTTTTTAACGCTGCCATAGAAAACCCAACATTTTTTAACGCTGCCATAGAAAACCCAACATTTTTTAACGCTGCCATAGAAAACCCAAATCTTTTTTTTAACGCTGCCATAGAAACCCAACATTTTTTAACGCTGCCATAGAAACCCAACATTTTTTTAACGCTGCCATAGAAACCCAACATTTTTTAACGCTGCCATAGAAAGCCCAACATTTTTTAGCGCTACCAAGGAAAGCCCAAAATTTTTTAGCGCTATAAATAAACCAAAATTTTTTAGCACCATGACATCACCACTAAACTAAATCCCCAGCAATCCACCCGAGTTGTAATTAAAGCGTCAATAATGCTCAAGCAGCATTTATTGAATTAGCGATAGAACAGCGAGAGCACTCATACACATGAGCTTTTTGCCTGCAGAATGTCATCCTTATTAACCAATATCTACGTAAGCTCCTGAGGACCATCGCCCCATAGATTTAGAGAAGCAGAAGACAAGCAGCGCTGCAGGTGTAGCTACACCAATACGGAGGATGGAGAAAGCCCGCAGCTTGAGCAGATCTCTCGCAGCTTTGCAGTGAACCAGTTCAAGTTTAGGCCTACAGATGGAGAGACAAACACAATGTTATTGCAATTCTGGATTAGCCCAATGACCAATTTAACCCATTTTGGGTTCATGTTGCCATTTACCGTATAGCAACATGCATTTTATATATATATTTTTAACTATTTGAAGTTTCCAGAACTTAGTCAGATTTAGAAGGCGATTTTTTAAATCGGCCTTGGTCTAAATGGGTTAAGCGCCATGTGGCGGCATTAGTTAGCAATTAGCATCATAGCAGTTGATGCAGAAAGAATATGGTATACAAGCTTAAATTATAGCTTGCAGAGCTTGACGCAGATTATTAGACATGTGAATAATATTAACTAACGCCGATATCCCTCTCCATCCATAGCCTAATAGATTTAGCACGAAATGCCATCTGTTGCAAGTCTGAATCGGCCCAACAGAGCCAGACGCTAGAGGTTGGCAGAATTGATTTAGCAGAGTTTAGCAGCGAGGCTAGGCAGCTCAGTAGATGATGCAGCATAGGTGCCGAGAAGACATTGAGAAGCCCACATCTCAAGCAGCTCTCTCAACGCTGCCTTGAGAGCCTTGTGCTGGCCCGCACAGTAGATGATGCAGCATAGTGCTGAGAACACTGAGAAGCCCACATCTCGAGCAGCTCTCTCACGCTGCCTTGAGAGCTCACAGAGCCGCCAAGAGCATAGGTAGTTCAACCTGGAATCTAGAACCAGAATTATTCTTGCAATTACCATGGTAAGCCACCCTGGACGAGATGACGCCGTTATAGACCGCTGGGACAGGAATTTACTTCCTGAAGCCACTCACACATCCGCAGTGAAAAGTGCGTGCTTCACTGTGGATGTGTGGGGACGCATGCTGCACGCCAATGCGCGAGTGTGGCCTCAAATCCTGACACAATCAGTTGCACACCGCAAGCTGCTGGTTGCGCTGCAACACTCGTCACCAGTGATGAACACACCGTGATGTGGTGCCAAATATGCCGTGAGCATCCCAATCTGGCGGATAAAGCGCGCCTTTTATACGGGACAAAGACTTCCAGTCACCCAGCTTTTGATAAGCATGAGAAAAGCAAAGAGCCCATCAACATAGTGTAACTATTGATAACAGCGCAGCCAGGATCGGAGTCCCTCTTTATCCGTCCTGCGAGATATTTTGCGGATTGGTGCGCACCAGCCAACATTGACAAATGACTGAGACTCTACTAAAGCCCCACCATCTATCCTGTTGCAATAACTTTACTCTGTAAGCTTGTTGCTCATAACATGACAACATCACTTGGCAACCAACTTTCTATATACTGTACCATATACCTTCCACATGGAAGCAAGCATGCCATGATAGCTTGTGCTACCGCAATCCAGAGCTATCCCCATAAGCAAGCCATGCTGAGTTAGCTTGTGCTACAATCAATTTGATAGCTTTACGCATGGGAAGTAAAACATGCTGTGTTTAGCTTGTGCTACCGACCATCCAAGCTTCCACAGAAGTGTAACGGGTTGTGTCTTTCTGTCTGTGTATTTGGTGTAGGTGGAGTGTAGAAGTGATGGACACGGTCACACAGGACTTGCTCTCACTCAGGTCTTTACTTTGGGACTCCTGGTATAGGTACATAAATGAGACACAGTGGTCAACAGCGCAGCAGCAGCATACAGTGTACAAATCTGCAGCATGGAATCATTTCCTCTGCTGAGGCAAACTTCAAACATGTGATCGTATAGTGATTAATTAATTTCTTTCTTTTTCTATAGAGCACCTAACCCAGTGAGAGCTTATTTTATAATAAACAACAATGAAATGAAATAACAATGTGTGAATCTCACATCCAACAAAGCCTACCTGGTATAGGTACATAAATGAGACACAGTGGTCAACAGCGCAGCAGCAGCATACAGTGTACAAATCTGTGTAACAAAGATTTGAAATGATTAATATAAAACCCCAAAATGACATTTATTGATGCACCAGAGCTTTCTTGCATCTTACCTGCAGCATGGAATCATTTCCTCTGCTGAGGCAAACTACGGTGCGCGAAAAGGGACACTGTGACTGCACGCAGCTGCGCTGTTCATCCACCAGGTGGCTTTAGAACTACACAATACAGTGAAAGGCAGCGTATAGATTTTGTAGAAATGAATGTATTTCTAACTCTGTTACACCCTCCCCCACTGAATTTCGCCCAAAATCATCACACGCACTACAACATCTCAAAAGAAATACATGGTTACACATTCCAACTTGAAAAGTACCCCCAAAAGGGTGAAGTGGAAAAGAGTTGTATCCAACTCTAAACCAGCTTCCGGAAGTAGGATGCAGCCTACACCCCACACAAACCATGTCACACAGAAACCGTCCCTTACACCTGGACTCAAACTAATGTTGGTGATGCAATGACATATCAGACATTAAAAAGAAAATGAAGTACACTCAAAATTTATCAAAACCTTCATTTCACTGGAACACATGACTCAGCAACAGCGTCATCAAAACAATTGGCATCACCAACAACGACTCGGCGGGACATTGTATACAGTAGACGGTTAACTGGTTTCACTGTGCGACCAACACGTGTACTGGCTCTGTGTCTAGTGCTTGAATCAGAGTGAACGGAGGGTGTTCCCACACTTTGTGTATCATTTGAGTGGACAGAATGCACAGAGTGAGTGTGTGTACTCTGAGTGTCAGCTGAAGATGCTTGTGTGCAGTTATGTTCAGAGCTCATGCCTGCCTGTGACTGAGGGTGTGAACCGCCCGCAGGCCCAGACTCATCATCCACACTCAGGACATCTCCAGGGTTATCCACACTCAGGACATCTTCAGGGTTATCCACACTCAGACTGCCAACCCAATCCTGGGTTCTGCTCCCAGCATCCTCCTCTTCCACCACAGGCGGAATTCCATCCATGTCAGTGACATCATCTGAACCATGTTCATAGGAGGACACAAAGGTGCGACCTGAGGAACTGTCCACATCCAAAGGCAAGAAGTTAACAAGCATAAGCAGGTTACGGTGCACGACTCTCTCTTGTCCAGTCATAGGGTTCATAATCCGATATGTGTGAGTGGCAGCACTTACACTCACGACAGAGTATATCGTGGACTCCCATCGGTCGGCTGTCTTTCGTTTCCCTCTCTCACGCTTGTTTGAGACCAGGACTCGGTCACCTGTAGTGATGGACTTCCCTTTTACACGGCGGTTATAGAGTTCAGCCTGTCTACTCTGCTCTTTATCGACATGTCCCTGAGCGATAGCCATGGCCTCCTGAAGGTCCCTTGTCAGAGACACCACATAGCTGTCATAACTGCTGACTTCAGGATCTTTAAGTATATTCTTGAAAAGGACATCGAATGGGAGACGTGGAACTCTACCATACATCAGGTAAAAAGGGGCGTAGCCCGTTGTCTCGTGTACAGTGCAGTTATACATGAACGTCAGGGTCTGGAGGTGTTGGGGCCAATTCTTCTTTGCGTCAGGCGAAAGGGCACGAATCATGTTACCCAGCGTTCTGTTGAAGCGCTCGACACTGCCATTGCCCATCGGATGGTACGGTGTCGTACGGGACTTCTTCACGCCAGCAACCTTCAACAACTCACTTATCAGCTGACTCTCAAACGAGGCACCCTGATCAGAGTGGATCCTCGCAGGAAATCCATAAATACAGAAATACTTGTCCCAAAGCTGCTTCGCCACTTGTTTAGCGGACTGATCCCGACAAGGGAAGGCTTGTGCTAGCCTGGTGAAATGGTCAGTCACCACAAGCACATCAACAGACTTGTTGTTAGAATCCTCCGCCGACCAGAAATCGATGCACACAATCTCCAAAGGTGCAGATGTTTTTATACTCTCCAGAGGTGCCCTCCCCTCCGGGTCAGCGGTCTTGCTGATGACACACCTGGGACATTGGCGGACATAGTCTTTAACATCACGGTCTATGTGAGGCCAGAAGAATCTCTGACGGGCCAGACTCAAGCTCCTAAACTGCCCCTGGTGACCAGCACAATCATGAATGCCTTTGAGGACCTCAGATTTGAAGGAGTCAGGGACCACAAACTGGTACCTTTTCTTTCTAGAGATCTGATCTTTGGACACCCTGTAGAGGATACCAGTGCAAGTTGTCAACTTCTCCCAGTGCTTGAGGTATCGTGCGACCAAAGCAGGCTCTTTGGGTCTCTCTCTCCTGGTCGGACGTTGGCCACGTTCGACAAAGTACAACACCCTTGACAGGATAGGATCGTTCAACTGTCCTTCACGCAACTCTCTCTCAGAGAACATAAGAAGGGGACCATCGGCAGGGGGAATCAGCTGCGGAAGCTGTTGGAGAACATCAACAGCCCGAGTCCTAGCGCCAGCTTCCCACAGACTGTGTGTCTCAAGAATGGCAGAGACCTCCTCACCGGAAAACGACCGGTTCCTGGCACATTCAGATACATAGGGCCTTTCCACTTGTCCACTGCCGCAGTCATCTGGACTGGTGTTTGATTGTCTGAAGGCTTCCTGGACTGAGTCAGAAGATAAAGGGACTGCTTCCACGAGAAGCTCACTGTAAGGGCACTGAAGCAACTTCTTCCCAACAGGTGACTTTACAAATGGATGGCGGCTCAGTGCATCTGCAACAATGTTTTTGGAGCCAGGGATGTACTTGATATCAAACACATAGGATGCCAACTTCGCCACCCACCGCTGCTCGCAGGCGTCTAGACGAGGTTTTGTCATAATGTGTGTGAGGGGATTATTATCTGTCCACACAGTAAAGACATGGCCCTTAAGCCAGTGACTAAACTTGTCACACACGGACCACTTTAATGCAAGGAATTCAAGGCGATGAGCGGGATATAGCTTCTGTGATCGTGAAAGGGACTTACTGGCAAAAGCCACCGGACGGGCCACACGGTCACCCTCCTGAACCTGGGAAAGAACTGCCCCTAACCCATCCAAGGAGGCATCAGTGCACAACACAAATGGACGAGTAAAGTCTGGGTGGGCCAATACCACTGAAGTGACCAAAGCTCCCTTCAGATCCTCAAATGCCTGTTGGTGATCAGGCGTCCAATCAGCAGGTGTTAATCTTCGGAACCGAGCAGTGCGTTTAGCACATGGTCTCCCCTTGCGTCTCTGTTTCTGGCCAGCCAGGAGGTCAAAGAGAGGTCTTGCCATAGTGGAATAATTGGGCACAAAATGCTGGTAAAAATTTACCACGCCCAGAAATGACCTGACACGAGTCTGAGACGGGGTGACTCCATCAGGCTCCATTAGGTCTGCATTTGTCATTCTGTTGACAGCCTCAACTTTATCAGGGTCTGTTGACACACCAGACTCATCAATGATATGCCCTAGGAATCTCACGGACTTCCTGAGTAGCCAACATTTCTTTGGGGCCAATTTCAGGTTGTGTAGGCGAAGGCGACAGAAAACCAGTTCCAGCCGTTCCAAGGCCAACTCCTCAGTAGGTGCAAAGACCAGCAAGTCATCGAGGTAACACAGCAGACTAAGAAAGTTCTGGTCACCGAATATGCTGGTCATCATCCTCATAAAGCTGGCTGGACTGTTGCACAGGCCCTGGGGGAGACGATTGTACTCGTATAACCCCATGGGTGTCGTGAATGCAGAATACTTGCGGTCCTCTTCATGCAGCGGCATGTTGTAGAATCCAGATGTCAGATCCATTGTACTGAATAGTGCATTTCCACCCAGGGCAGCTAAACAGTCAGCTTGGTGTGGCAGGGGGTGAGCATCCTTCAGTGTACGTCTGTTGAGCCATCGGAAGTCTGTGCACACCCGCAAGTCACCATTCTTTTTCCATACAAGGACGAGAGGCGAGGCAAACTCGCTGGTGGACTTTCTGATTATTTCTTTCTCCTCCATTTCACTCAGAACTTGGCGAAGCTTGTGGTACTCAGCCGGCGGCACACGGCGGTAAGGCAAGCGAAACGGCCTCTCGTCTGTGAGTCGAATCCTATGCACGAACCCTGTGGCTTCACCACAGTCCAGGTTGTGACGAGAGAAGATGTCCTTATATTCAATTACAAGATCAGCCAACTTCCTCTGCCAATCTGCTGATACATCACAAGTCTGAAGGTCCAGGTTTCCCAGACCGGCACGCTCCAGCCTCTCCTGCACAGCATGGATATCCGTAATCGGTACTGACACTCCATCAGGCTCAACCGACAAGGCCTGGCGAGAGCTCTTAAGCTCCGGGACCTCCATATCCTCCAGCGCAAGGCAGGTGTAGACATCAGCGAGCTTGGAGTTCCTCCGCAGGGTAACAGGGCTACCTGAGATGTTAAGGATTTTGAGTGGAACCCATCGGTCGCCCCAGAGAGGTGTCACCAGCCTGGCAACCATGATACCTCTGGGCGCAGAGTGAGAGGATGTTGGCTCTGTCATGACAGCACTGCCCGGAGATATCCTCACATCCTTAGGAAGTTTCCCCCACACTAGATACTCACTGCCAGCCGGCAGGGTGACAGTGCTGTTGCATCTGACAGTGCCTACTTTATCTGGGACCTCATCATCAGACCAACGCTCCAGACCAGCCAGTAGAGAGAGGAATTGTTCAATTTCTTGGCAGCCCGAGCCAGACATCGACATGGCTTCCCAGTAGCTTGAGTCCTTCTTGAACTTACGGATCAGATGCCTGATGACATTTGAGCCAATGATCAAATCATCTTGCTGATTCTCCACAACGAATGCCGGGACTGATACTCTACAGCCATAGACTTCCATCTCGACATCCACCACTGATTTAGGCTTCACACGAGCTCCACCACACCCGACGAAAATGACGTCGGTCTTCACCCGACTGCTCAGATCGACACCAGCCGCAATAAGCTTCTGCTGTGCTTCTTCACTCAATGAGCAGGCCATCGAGCCGCTATCTAACATAGCACTAAGAGTCACTCTGTTTCCAACAACAGCGGGGGTGTAAAACAGACTGTCACTGCCCCTGATTCTCTGTGTGTTTTGAATGATAACAGTCTCAGATTTATCCAAATCCTTCATATTGTTGTATAATTCTGCAGCATCATATATGTGGGAGTTTTCTTGATGACCTGTACGATCTCCCTCAAAGCACAGGCCCTTCAGTTTCCCTGCACATTGTCACGAGACGGTGCTCCGCTGTTACATGAGCGCCTTGTGTGACCAGGCTTGAAGCATGCGAAACAGAGACGTAAGGAGCGACAGTGGGACTCAGTTGTGTGGTTCACATCATCACAGACCTGACAGCTTGTCTCACGGACAGGACGGGTCTGGTTTCGAACTTGTCTACCTCCACGCCACTGGGGCCTTCCATCTCCGACCCTCGCAGTAGTTAGAAGCTCCTTGAGCATTGACATCATCTCACCGAGCATAGGATCGCTGCCCTGTTGTGGACCTGGAGGTAGCTGGCCCTGTGGCATGGAAGAGAACGAGGGCCTCTGGAACTGTTGCAGAGGAGCGAGAGTCCGTTGTTGATTCTGTGACAAGGAAGGGAGATTATGCTGCAGATCATGTGGCAAGGGAGGGAGATATGGCTGTTGACCCTGAGGGACTGGCAGGAATGACTGCTGCTGGTTCTGGGACAAGATAGGTGAGAGAGACTGCACAACTACATGAGAGAGAGCTGAGGGAGAGAGTGAGTTAGCACTGGGTGTCACCATGTCACACGTATTATGAGGCTCTGCATGTGCTTCATTACAATACAGTGCTGCCGTATGCATCTTAGGCATGTGCACTTTTACAGAAGACGCCCACTCTCTTTGATGTTCATCTATCCTTGCCTGTATTTCTTTCGATGTCCACTCATGTATTTGCTTATATTTAAACACAGACGCAAGCTCTGGATCTGGGCAGTGCTTCACAAACATCTTAGCAATTTCCCCTCCCATATTCTCCACGTGTCTGCCCTGACGCTTCAAGCCCTCTTCAGCCATGTCTGCAGCCTTGTTTATGCGTATCCAGTAGTCAATGGGGGTCTCCCTCTGATTTGGTAAAGTTGAGTAGAAGTCTTGCAGGGGCAGGCATGAGGACGTGTGACTAAAATACTGTATCAGTATGTCGTATATGATAGCTGGTGTGTGAATAATGTCAAGCGAGGGGTCGCTTCTCAAGCCTATCTTAACCACATCCCTGGCTTTCCCCATTAACCTCCCCATTATCTCTTCTGCCTGTACTGAAACATCATAGTTCTGTCTCCTGACGTATGATTTCATCAACTCAACCCATTCAGTCACTGCGTATTTGTCAGTATTATCACCCCTGAAAACAACGGGTTCCCTTTCAGATTTCACAATGACATTAATGCGTGAATTGTCACTGAGCGTAGCCACATCACTGCTAGGCCGAGTGGTTTGTGTGGGTGAAGGTGTACCACTTTGGTCAACGTTACCGATTGCCCCACTAGACATAAGTTTGGCTGCAATAGACTCTCCTATCTGTGAGCCCAACTGGAAAATCATGTCACTGAGCTGGTGTAGTGTGTCAGTTCCACCACTGGGTGTTGAGTGATGTGGCCCTCCCTGTGACGTCTGCTCCATAGGCGACCTGGCTTGATCCTGACCTGACCCCAAATCCCCACCTCTTACAGGCAACACAGGCGAAGCACCCACATCCCCCCCAACAGCCCCATTGAGCTGAGACTGAACTTCCATTACACCTCTGCCCCTCCCAAAAGAGAAGTATTGAGCTCCCAGTACACCCCGACCCCTTCCAAACGAGGAGTTAAGATAATCAAACCCATCTTCTCGACCAGACTTGTCATCCATTTTATCACAAAAAAAACTACTGAGAAAATATGAAAATAAAACAAAATAGCAGAAAATATGGCTGAAAATAAAACTAAAACCCAGAATTGAAAGTGCAAAAATGAACAGTTCAGCCAGGACCCTATTCGGCCAGTGGTGCTTTCACAGTCCTTAGTACCTGACCACAACACAAATCCAGAGCAGACCCTCCACCATGAACCTCTTCCACGTTGCAACCTCCGTCCGGCGATCAGCATCAAGCGGATCTGAAGTCACGGCGTCACGGCACCAGTGTAACGGGTTGTGTCTTTCTGTCTGTGTATTTGGTGTAGGTGGAGTGTAGAAGTGATGGACACGGTCACACAGGACTTGCTCTCACTCAGGTCTTTACTTTGGGACTCCTGGTATAGGTACATAAATGAGACACAGTGGTCAACAGCGCAGCAGCAGCATACAGTGTACAAATCTGCAGCATGGAATCATTTCCTCTGCTGAGGCAAACTTCAAACATGTGATCGTATAGTGATTAATTAATTTCTTTCTTTTTCTATAGAGCACCTAACCCAGTGAGAGCTTATTTTATAATAAACAACAATGAAATGAAATAACAATGTGTGAATCTCACATCCAACAAAGCCTACCTGGTATAGGTACATAAATGAGACACAGTGGTCAACAGCGCAGCAGCAGCATACAGTGTACAAATCTGTGTAACAAAGATTTGAAATGATTAATATAAAACCCCAAAATGACATTTATTGATGCACCAGAGCTTTCTTGCATCTTACCTGCAGCATGGAATCATTTCCTCTGCTGAGGCAAACTACGGTGCGCGAAAAGGGACACTGTGACTGCACGCAGCTGCGCTGTTCATCCACCAGGTGGCTTTAGAACTACACAATACAGTGAAAGGCAGCGTATAGATTTTGTAGAAATGAATGTATTTCTAACTCTGTTACAGAAGCAAAACAACTGAATTAGCTTGTGCTACGAACAATCCGAGCTCCCACGTGGGAAGCAAACATGCTGTGCTAGCCTATGCTACAAACAATCCAAAGCTATCCACATAAGCAACACATGCTGTGATAGCTTGTGCTAAACAATTCGCCTCCACATAGGCAAAACATGCTGTGCTAGCCTGTGCTACAACAATCTAATCTTCCACATAGAAGCAAACATGCTGAGCTAGCCTGTGCTACAAACAATCTAAAGCTTCCACATAAGCAAACATGCTGTGCTACAAGAAGCAAACGTACTGTGTTAGCCTGTGCTACAACGTCTCTACCATCTCTTATCCAAGTGTATGCAGCAAAAAGAGAATCCCTTTAGCTCATCCTGATCCTTAACAAGTGTAATTTAGCAATACAAGAGCATACGCAACGGTAGAATGCAACCAATAACGTCTAATCTGCACTGCAAGTTCATTTGATTATTTCATCGTAATATGAAACGGCCTACTTTACCTCCACCACATATTAGAGCAATTGAACTGCTACATGATTTGACACTGACACTGTCACTGTTGAGACACGAGGCCTGCAAACCTGACTTCCCCAGTATCCAAGGTGAACAGCACTCATCCCCATCGGCATTAGGCATCCCATCACCATGCATTAAGCCGGACATGGAAAAAGAAGCACAAAGCAGAATATTCATGAATGCTGATAAATGACTTTGCGTGATATTGCTTTCAATTGCTAAATGTGAGGTAGATGGATGCAGTATTAATGAGGTAGTGGCCATAGCACTAGTAGTAACTTAGCATGTTCATGATCGGCACGTTTGCAGCAATTTTAGTACTAGCAGCATCATTAGCATAATCATGATTAGCAGACATTTTGCCAGCAATTGCAGAATGAGTAGCATTAATGCAGTAGCCTAGGAATGCAGTCAACATAATTAGCATGATCATCATGATGGCACTAGTATGAGTAGCATGCATTGACTGCAGAAACAATGTCAGCAGTTTTAGCCTAATCATGATCAGCAGTCAGTTAGTAGCAGTTGAAGAACGACTAGCATAATCTGAACAGTAGAAGCATGCAGTGAGGAGCTTTAGCATAATGGAGACCATCGTGTTGATGGCAGCAATCTAGTACAATTTAGTACAGCAACTTCAGCACTAACATGAACATTGAGATGATGGCAGCAATTTAGTGCTGCAACTTTAGCATCAACATGAACAGTGAGTTTTCCTACTCTGCAAATAGATGCCAGACAGCTACACGAGAGATAACTAATTTCAATGAATTCTAGCAGCATTAACATTTAAACTGCAGTGCAACTACTTCTTGAACACTACTCACAAGTTAGCTTCCCCTCTCTCCTTCGCAAGGGTAGAGAAGTGTTCGGTCATCAACTATAAGCCTCAAACAACATCCGGTGGACGAGCTCTTCAGAATAAGAGTACCGTCTAAAGCCACTGAACTATCCATGAATACAATAACTATAAATTAAGCAAGATGCAGCCAACTGAGCATATCCGTGTTTTAACCAGTAGCCTACATACAGATATTAATCTGAACATTAGAGCCAGAACAAGCAAAGCGACTCACAAAGTGACGCCATGCCCTCTCTCTCTAGCATGGCAGTAGCACTTACCAGCCATATCGCGCGCATCCGTTCCTCTGTGAACGATAGATCGGTGATGTCATCTTTTGAGAGAGAAGCAAGCAACTAGGTCTAGAAACCCAATCTTGAGATAAAGTGAACTACTTTGAACAAATACACGCTAAACTGGGGACCATAACAGAACCCCAAGCCCATCGTTGCTACGATAAGGAAACAGAAACTTAAGCAACACTGTTGGTGAACTACCGTTAACCCAGTGCCATAAAGAGAGTTCTGACACTAGCGTCGACTCCCATTGTAAGAATGGAATGCGGAAGTGCTCCGTCTATCTCAATGAGGCAGGCAGTCCCAATGTTTGGAACTATACCCAAGGAGCCCGTTTGCGGCGGGATCAAGCGTGTCGTTACTCTATTTCTACACTCTCTAGTTGACCATACTGAGATCGATCAATGACGAACGCTACTGCTTTTGAGCTGAGCGTTTAGAAGCGATTTTTAACTTAAGTAAAGAAAGTAATACCACGTTTAGAACCAGTAGCACACACCTGAGTAGCTATGATTAGCGCAGCATGGACAATGGCACACGCAATAACCATCAACCAAGGAACAATATGAGACTATTCATGGTCAGCAGCATACGTAGCAAGCAAGGGCAGCAGATCCGGCAGGATCTCGGCAGCAGAGCAGCAGCAGCAGCGTCGCACGTCAGAGCAGCAGAAGAGCGCAACCAGACTGAACAGGTAGGCAGAGCATTACTTATAACTCACCGACCAGGAGAAAGGTGCATGTGACTTAGTCACCTGATCGGTTAGCCCAATCCCTTGAGTTGCCTGGCCTGAACTAGCTCCATAAACTGCGCCTCATTTAAACTCTCAGGACTCACAGTGAGGGAGGACAGACTGTCTTTCCACAGCTCTATCTTCACTTACACACCAGGGGGCTAAAGGCCATAAAGGAGGTAAAAACGTGTCAAATGGAGTCTGTACGGCTGAAGATAAATGAACACATGTCGTCGGTGGGACAGGAGATATTGTGTGTTTTGGACAAACAGCAGCATGGTGCTGATGTTTGTTGTGTGAAGCTTGTCAGAGTGTTTGTGTTGGAGCGCCTCAGTGCGGCTGCAGAGTTCATGTGCAACCTCTTCCAGAGAGAGATAGAGACACTAGAAACTCTGCTGGAGAAACAAAACAAACTGCTGGACATTGATTTTGATATGGACATCGATCTACACACTGCAGGTATGTCTGTCACACAACATCAAACTACACACTGCAGCTATGTCTATTACACACACAACATCAAACTACACACTGCAGGTATGTCTGTTACACACAACATCAAACTACACGCTACAGGTATACATATGTACATCTATCTCCACAATGGAGAAGCTTAATCCATGTGGTCACATGAAGTCAGAGATCATCATTGGAGCCACACCGTTTCCATGTGAATCATGAGATCTACATGATTCTCACTGTTCTATTATAGCAGCTGTTTATAAAGTGTGTATTGCATTCCTTCATTCCAGACCAGTGTGTGGAGTCCAGTCTGCAGGTGAAGATCAGTTCTCCAGCCAGGACTGTTTCTATTAAACATGAACCTGAAGACCACCTTAAACAGGAACCTGAAGACCACCTGGATCTCAGTAAGTTTCAAGCACACTCACTTTATTTATTTTATTGGTGAAAGTGGGCCGGTACTGAGGGTGTAAAGTTGAACCGATATGAATCGGTTATCGATTTTAGCATTAACAATGTGACTACATTGATGCATGGACCGCTGCATCAATCTAAATGTACCATGAATCAAACGATGGTTCAGTTGTGGGCAAAGAGTAATCTGTTGATACTTATTCCAGCCACAACTCTGCATTGAGGTACTGCAGTGGATGTACAAGATTCAAACATTTTATAGAGTCTCATTGTATCTTTTTCATAGACTTCCTGCATGTCCCTGTGTGTAAAGAGGAGGTTTCCCCTGAAGAGGAGAGGAGCCCCAGTGTGCTCCAGGAGGAACCACAACCTCCACAGATTAAAGAGGAACCAGAGGAGCTACTTCAAAGACCAGAAGAGGCTGGTGGGTCAACGTTGACATTACTAGCAGTGAAAGGTGAAGATGATGGTGAAAACAGAGAGACAGAGCCTCTAGCCAGCACCTCAACTGAACACATGAAAACACAAGCTGATGTAGAGGACTGTGGAACATCACAACCAACTAGTGATGACCAGCTCCTCTCTTCACACTGTTCTGAATCAGACACTGAAGACAGTGATGACTGGGAGGAGACTAGGGGAGATCAGTCAGCTGTAAACACACTGAAATCACACAAGAGACAAAATGTGGGAGGACAGCGAAAGCTGTACCAAGACCTGAAATCACAGAAACAAGCTCATACAGGCGAAAAGCCCTTATCTTGTACAGTTTGTGGTAAAGGCTGTGTTCACACAAGTCACCTTAAAATACACATGAGGACTCATACAGGCGAAAAGCCATTTTCTTGTACAGTTTGTGGTAAAGAATTTACTCAGAAAAGTACTCTAAAAACGCATATGATTACTCATACAGGTGAAAAGTCCTTTACCTGTACAATTTGTGGTAAAGGTTGTGTTCAAAAGGGTAATCTCAAAATGCATATGAGGACTCATACAGGTGAAAAGCCCTATACCTGTACAGTTTGTGGTAAAGGCTGTGTTGGCACAAGTCACCTTAAAATACACATGAGGACTCATACAGGCGAAAAGCAAATTTCTTGTACAGTTTGTGGTAAAGAATTTACTCAGAAAAGTACTCTAAAAATGCATATGATTACTCATACAGGTGAAAAGTCCTTTACCTGTACAATTTGTGGTAAAGGTTGTGTTCAAAAGGGTAATCTCAAAATGCATATGAGGACTCATACAGGTGAAAAGCCCTATACCTGTACAGTTTGTGGTAAAGGCTTTGTTAGCACAAGCGATCTAAAAACACACATGAGGACTCATACAGGTGAAAAGCCATTTTCTTGTACAGTTTGTGGTAAAACCTTTGCTACCAAAGGTAATCTAAACAAACACATGAGGACTCATACAGCCTTTAATTGAAGTTAGTCACACACAGACACACATCATTCAGTCTAATCCAGGATGTCAATGACAAGGATACTAAAGCAGAGGAATCTCATAATCAGACAATAAAAATAATATATATATATATATATATATATATATATATATATATATATATATATATATATATATATATATATATCAACATGACTGAATAAAATAAACATTATTTGTTTCTGTATATAGATTTTTGTTTTATCTTGTGTATGGATCTTATTTTCAATTCAACACAATGTAATTTCAATTGCTTGTTTTTTTTATAATCTTTTATTATTCCCTCCAGCCTATAGGTTATTGGTAGAACAACATGAGCACCACTGTCTGTCCACATTTGTCGGGAATAAAACAAGTCTTGTTCATTATTATTTTCATTGATATGCATGCATAATGGTGCAGTAAAGTGCTGACAAGCTGCTGGTTTTGTGTAGCTGTTCACTGTGTGTTGACATGTGTGTTGTTTGTATTGTTAAATTACCATAGTACATATTTGGTAGATGTCTGAGACAGTTGACTTAGTTTACTTTTACGGAATTGTTTTTACAGATTACTTATTTACATTTACTCTTTTTTTCTGAACTCAAAGAAACACCTTAATACCTGGGGAAATAAATGTTGATAATGTTTCTGGTTGTTTGATTTAATAAAGGTTTCACCACTACATGTCCTCTGTGTGCTTTATCATTACAGTTCAGTCAGACAACTCTTAGATTGGATTAGAATATATATTTATTAGCAATATATATTTGCAAGCTTGAGCATGGTATAGAAAACAAGAGGAAGCATAGTTTGGCGTCAGGCCTCTGAATCCATTCATTCCCTGTAAGGATAACATTTTAATGAATGTTACATGCCAATTAGCATTTACAGGGAATGAATTAAACCCCCAAGGGGATCTAGAAACAGAGCCTACAGGTGGATGCCGGGGAGGCGGGTGGGATGACTTCATGGGCAGCAGCAGGTAAGCAGCGGTAGCAGGATCTCAGCAACAGCAGCAGCAGTAGCGACACACGTCAGCTCAGCAAGACAGGGCAGCCAGAGTGAGCAGGTAACAACGCAGTACCTATAACCACCCGATCAGGAGGAAAGTGCATGTGACTAGTCACCTGATCGGTTGCCCCAATCCCTTGAGTTGCCTGGCCTGAACTAGCTCCGTAAACTGCGCCTCATTTCAGTCAGACAACTCTTAGATTGGATTAGAATATATATTTATTAGCAATATATATTTGCAAGCTTGAGCATGGTATAGAAAACAAGAGGAAGCATAGTTTGGCGTCAGGCCTCTGAATCCATTCATTCCCTGTAAGGATAACATTTTAATGAATGTTACATGCCAATTAGCATTTACAGGGAATGAATTAAACCCCCAAAACAGCAAGAACCCCCAAAACGGCTTGGGAGCACAGGGCCTGACGCCAGACCAACCATCTGTGAGAATGGTGGAGCTCCATGACTTGTTTCTTACTAACATGATAGTGTTCCTCACATTTAATTTTTAAAGTTTTAACTTAAACAAATGCAGCATGCAACCATGTGTTCAACAAGCCTGATGAATCCAGGTACCTGTTGATCCTGAAACCAGGAGTCCTAGACGGTATCCTAACACTACAGTGTCCACTGCTGTACCGCACCACGAGTAGGATTCGAAAAGGACATTCTATATTTATTTCTTTTTCAAAGAAATCTGCTATATATATATATATCGTATATATATAAATGAGGTCATCCTATGATGAATGATAACTATTGTTTATCATCCATAATAAATAAAGTGTACTGACTATGTGTGTAAAGACGTGCTATCTTTACTTAACATCTGAATCAGTACCCAACGATACCTGAGCAGCAATTACTAATAGACTGAGCTTGATATGATTAGCCTGACTACATAGCCATAGAAAAACGTTTTTAGCGCTATAGGAATAAACCAACATTTTTTAGCACCATGACATCACCACTAAACTAAATCCCCAGCAATCCACCCGAGTTGTAATTAAAGCGTCAATAATACGCAAGCAGCATTTATTGAATTAGCGATAGAACAGCGTGAGCACTCATACTCATGAGCTTTTAGCCTGCAGAATGTAATCCTTAACCAATATCTACGTAAGCTCCTGAGGACCATTGCCCCCGAGATTTAAGAAAAGCATAGACAAGCAGCGCTGTAGATGTAGCTGCATCAATACGGAGGTTGGAGAAAGCCCACAGCTTGAGCCGATCTCTCGCAGCTTGCAGAGAACCAGTTCGAGTTTAGGCCTACAGATGGAGAGACAAACACAATGTTATTGCAATTCTGGATTAGCCCGGCCATCCTATGACCAGTTTAACCCATTTTGGGTTCATGTTGCCATTTACCGTATAGCAACATGCATTTGTATTTTTGGAATAACTATTTGAAATTTTCCAGAACTTAGTCAAAATTTAGAAGGCGATTTTAGAATCGGCCTCGGTCTAAATTGGTTAAGCGCCCTGTGGCGCATATTAGCAATTAGCCTCATAGCAGTTGATGCAGAAAGAATACGGTATACAACTTAAATTATAGCTTGCAGAGCTTGACGCAGATTGATAGACATGTGAATAATATTAACTAACGCCGATATCCCTCTCCATCCATAGCCTAATAGATTTAGCACGAAATGCCATCTGTTGCAAGTCTGGATCGGCCCAATAGAGCCAGACGCCAGAGGTTGGCAGAATTGATTTAGCAGAGTTTAGCAGCAAGGCTAGGCAGCTCAGTAGATGATGCAGCATAGGTGCCGAGAAGACATTGAGAAGCCCACATCTCAAGCACAGTAGATGATGCAGCATAGTGCTGAGAACATTGAGAAGCCCACATCTCAAGCAGCTCTCTCACGCTGCCTTGAGAGCTCACAGTGCCGCCAAGAGCGTAGGTAGCTCAACCTGGAATCTAGAACCAGAATTATTCTTGCAATTACCATGATGAGCCACCCTGGACGAGAAGACGCCGTTATAGACCGCTGGGACAGGAATTTACTTCCTGAAGCCACTCACACATCCACGGTGAAGCGTGCGTGCTTCACTGTGGATGAGTGGGGACGCATGCTGCACGTCAATGCACGAGTGTGGCCTCAATCCTGACACAGTCAGTCGCACACCGCAAGCTGCTGGTTGCACTGCAACACTCGTCACCAGTGATGAACACACCGTGATGTGGTGCTAAATATGCCGTGAGCATCCCACTCTGGCGGATACCGCAGCGCCTCTAATACGGGGACAAATACTTCCAGTCACCCAGCTTTTGATAAGCATGAGACAAGCAAAGCCCATCAACATAGTGTAACTATTGATAACAGGAGCAGCCAGGATCGGAGTCCCTCTTTTATCCGTCCTGCGAGATATGTCGCAGCGAAATATATATATTTTATTTAATCGATGCGCACCAGCCAATCATGGACAATGACTGATATCTTGACTCTACTGAAGCCCCACTATCTATCCTGTTGCAATAACTTTACTTCTGTAATCTTGATGCTCATAACATGACAACATCACTTGGCAGCCAACTTTTTTATATACCATGTACCTCCCACATGGAAGCAAGCATGCAGTGTTTAGCTTGTGCTACGACAATCCAGAGCTATCTACATAAGTAAGCATGCTGAGTTTAGCTTGTGCTACAACCAATTTGATAGCTTTACGCATGGGAAGCAAAACATGCTGTGTTTAGCTTGTGCTACCAACAATCCAAGCTTCCACATGAGAAGCAAACATGCTGAATTAGCTTTTGCTACGAACAATCCAAGCTTCCGCGTGGGAAGCAAACCATGCTATGCTAGCCTGTGTTACAAACAATCCAGAGCTATCCACGTAGCGAGCCTGCTGAGATAGCTTGTGCTAAGACAATTCGAGCTTCCACGTGGGAAGCAAACCATGCTATGCTAGCCTGTGCTACAAACAATCCAGAGCTATCCACGTAGCGAGCCTGCTGAGATAGCTTGTGCTAAGACAATTCGAGCTTCCACGTGGGAAGCAAACCATGCTATGCTAGCCTGTGCTACAACCAATCCAGAGCTATCCACGTAGCAAGGCATGCTGAGATAGCTTGTGCTAACAATTCGGCCTCCACGTTGGCAAAACATGCTGTGCTAGCCTGTGCTACAACACTCTAATCTTCCACATAGAAGCAAACATGCTGAGCTAGCCTGTGCTACAAACAATCTAAAGCTTCCACATAAGCAAACATGCTGTGCTAACCTGTGCTACGACAATCTAAAGCTTCCACAAAGAAGCAAACGTACTGTGTTAGCCTGTGCTACAACGTCTCTACCATCTCTTATCCAAGTGTATGCAGCAAAATGAGAATCCCTTTAACTCATCCTGATCCTTAACAAGTGTAATTTAGCAATACAAGAGCATAAGCAACGATAGAATGCAACCAATAACGTCTAATCTGCACTGCAAGTTCATTTGTTTATTTCATCGTAATATGAACGGCCTACTTCACCTCCACCACATATTAGAGCAATTGAACTGCTACATGAATTGACAACGTCTGGTGCCATTTTCCTACTCTGCAAATAGATGCCAGACATAGCTACACGAGCGATAAACTATAGCCACCATCAGCACCATAAATAAAATTAACGCGATATAATGCCAGTCTGCACAACTACAGACTGCTTTAAGCATAGAATGATCTATGCACATCCTTACAACATGCTCGCAGCCTTCTGATAAAGATACTGCTAAATGATGATTGGAATCCGAACGGACCCGTAACCTATGATATTTAACACCAACTAGACTTGCACATTTATTAATCCTACGCTGTGATACTTAGTATTATTGCTGTTTAACACGTATTTGCAAGTCACAACAAGTTCATAACGTATAATAATTGTATCAATATAATGCTTTAGTTGCTGTGGCTTACTGAGATTACTTAACATCTTATGCCATCCAGCCTGATTGAAATTTATTTTACCACGCAGACTACATAAAATAATAAATATAGCTTATGCCACGATTGGCACGTGAATAAAATCTCTGCCTGTATCATAACCACTGATCTGACGCCGGAGGCTTGAGCAGAGACTACAATTCCCAGGTTACACCAGAAAAGTCAACCAATCATAGAGTCAGACAGCATGACTACGGAACAAAACGTATCCCTTTATCCCATAACGTAATAGTTCATCCGTTCCAGCCCTACGCCAAAACAGAACCTCCTATAGATAACTGCTAAATCAATTTCAATGAATTCTAGCAGCATTAACAACTACTTCTTGAACGCTACTCACAAGTTAGCTTCCCATCTCTCCTTCGCATGGGTAGAGAAGTGTTCGGTCATCAACTATAAGCCTCAAACAACATCCGGTGGACGATCTCTTCAGAATAAGAGTACCATCTAAAGCCACTGAACTAACCATGATACATTAAACTATAAATTAAGCAAGATGCAGCCAACTGAGCATATCCGTGTTTTAACCAGTACATAAAGATATTAATCTGAACATTAGAGCCAGAACAAGCAAAGCAAATCACAAAGTGAAGCCATGCCCTCTCTCTACCAAGCAGTAGCACTTACCAGCCATATCAGCGCGCACAGATCGGTGACGTCATCTCTTGAGAGAGAAGTAAACAACCAGGTCTAGAAACCCAATCTTGAGATAAAGTGAACTACTTTGAACAAATACACGCTAAACTGGGGACCATAACAGAACCCCAAGCCCATCGTTGCTTACGATAAGAAAACATAGCAACTTAAGCAACACTGTTGGTGAATTACCGTCAACCCAGTGCCATAGAGAGAGTTCTGACACTAGCGTCGACTCCCATTGTAAGAATGGAATGCGGAAGTGCTCCGTCTAACTCAATGAGGCAGTCCCATTGTTTGGAACTATAGCCCGGAATGCGGAAGTGCTCCGTCTAACTCAATGTTTGGAACTACGCCCAAGGAGCCCGTTTTGCGGCGGAATCAAGCGTGTCGTTACTCTATTTCTACACTCTAGTTGACCATACTGATATCGAGCAATGACGAACGCTACTGCTTTTGAGCTGAGCGTTTAGCAAGAGATTTAGCCATAATTTAATTTAGTTTTTTACTTAAGTAAGAAAGTAATACCACGATTAGAACCAGTAGCACGCAGCTGAGTAGCTATGATTACAACCATCAACCAAGGAACAACGACGCCGTATGACCACCTACATGAACAATATGAGACTATTCATGGTCAGCAGCATACGTAGGTACCCAGCTGTTTTTGGACTACCAGAGTCGATCTCTTTGGCCGGGGGAACCCGGGATGCCCCCAGGGGGAGGGACGCGATCCCGGTGTCCGGAGGAGGAGGACATGGTGAGGAGTACGAACGACCAGAAGATGAGTTTATATGACTTCATGGGCAGCAGCAGGTAAGCAGCGGTAGCAGGATCTCAGCAACAGCAGCAGCAGTAGCGACACACGTCAGCTCAGCAAGACAGGGCAGCCAGAGTGAGCAGGTAACAACGCAGTACCTATAACCACCCGATCAGGAGGAAAGTGCATGTGACTAGTCACCTGATCGGTTGCCCCAATCCCTTGAGTTGCCTGGCCTGAACTAGCTCCGTAAACTGCGCCTCATAAATTATATCAAATATGTGTTGTACTTACCCCATAACTACTGTGAACAATACAGTCATTTTACAGCCTTTATACCTTGTATACTTGTATTACTACAGGGTACATGAGTAAGTATTCATTTTACAGTCTGCATACATTGTATTATTATTATTATTATTATTATTATTATTATTATTATTATTATTATTATTATTATTATTATTTGTTTTTGAGTTGTCATTATGAAATAATAATTGTATACAGTGACCCAGAAGTATAGTATAACACAAGTTATAATCATAATTTTTATGCTATATGAACCACTATGTTGACTGGGGTCCCCCCTCCCTGTTTTCCTCTACACCAAATTAGTTGGGATCCCCGTGAAACGCCCTAAACTAAAGGACCCCTAGTCTTTTATGGTTTTTAAATTAGTGTCAAATCTGCAGACAGGGATTTATATTTATCTGGAGACTCTTAGGTTGTTGAGACGATGCTGCCTAATATATTTTTTTACATATCTCCTGTCTTTTCAGGATGTGGCTGATCAAGGCCCTTTGCACTGCACACAGAGTGGGGGAGTGTTTACTAATGAATGACATTGTTTCATTCATAAATGCTGCGTTTCTTCAACTACCAAACACATGATATGCACCAAACAGATATCAGTATATCAATCATGGTGTCTCTAGTTAGTTCTTAAAGTGCCATATTGTAGATCAGTGGATCTCAATGTAGGGTTTGGGGACCTCCAGGGGTCATTGAATTTGATCACAATTTCACTGTGATCTCCATACCTACAGTACATAGACAGTAAATGTATTATGGACCGACAATTTGACTGAATCATTCCTAATAATATACATATCCTTAGATTTAGGTTCCAGAGATAAACATCTTGTCAAATGGAGGATTGTGGTCTAATGCAAATCTAATGTGGGGTCCTTGAAATTAGAGAGTTTGAGAATCACATGTAGATCAACGACAACCAAGTCTAGATTGGGGGATACTTGGAGACAATGACACACCTAAAGTGTGTGTAGAGTATCTGTGCTGTGCCAAGTGGGCTGGCCGGCACATTTAAAATGCAAATAAGACATCCGTGTGTGTGTGTGTATGTGTGTGAGTGTGTGTGTGTGTGTGTGTGTGTGTGTGTGTGTGTGTGTGTGTGTGTGTGTGTGTGTGTGTGTGTGTGTGTGTGTGTGTGTGTGTGTGTGTGTGTGTGTGTGTTTGTTTGTGTGTGTGTCTTTTGTCTTGGAGTGGAGAAGAACCTCCCCCACCTCCTCCAGTTAACTGCAGTCAGGGACCATTTCAATTTAAAAGGCTCATAACAAAAGACACCTAGATGATGATGATGGTCCATCATCAGAGATATTTACATAGAGACAAGTTGACAAAGCAAACCTCAAGATGTTAACAGTTTATTTTCAAAGTGATCAAATTATTTTGGTCAATAAAATGGTCAGTTTAGATCATGAAAAAGGTTAGTGTACTGGTATGTGAATACAATAAAGTTCCCACGCTACCCACGGCCCATCCTCTGCCCACTCTATGTTCCTGTATAATCATTGCTATAGGCCAGTGGTTCTCAACCTGTGGGTCTAATTTTTGAGATGAAGTCACAATTTAAGGACTATTAAGACTGTGCAATGTGAGGCGTTGTGAGCATGTAGATCTGCTGTTTTCACAATATGTATTAATTATAACACAAGGTTCAGAACCACTGCTATAGAAAACTGGGGTCTCTCCAGCTCTTTAGTAAAAAGTGAATAAACAAGTGTATTTGGTGAAAATAATTTGACAAAATTGGAACTACGTATGACACAAGCTGAGGAATTATATTGTAGGGTTCCCTCTGCTGATGGGGCTTACTTTGTAACCAACCTGAAAATGTACAGTTTATTAAAGACCTGGAGAGACAGGGAGACCGCTGTTACTGAACAAACACTCTATAGCAACTGCCCCATTCTAAAGACCAGACTGCACCAATGCAACTAGTCGCAACTCCTTGCAACAAGACATTTTTAAGGCCAGTCCACACCAATGCAACTCTTTGAAACTGCTATTGGGGATAATGGTTGCAAGGAGTTGCAAGGAGTAACATTGGTGTAGACTGGCCTTGAGACAAACGTGATGAAAATTGCCGATCTACAATGCTCACAATGCGTCACATTGCGACTTGTAGATGGGCTATTTTCAGTAAAGAGATTTGGTGCTGAGCTCAAAAAGGAGCAGACCTTTAATGCTTAATATAATTTCAACACCTCATCTACGTTTTATATATACTTTATTTGAAATTATTCAGGGTTTACAATGAATTGGCATTTACATGACATGGTTATAAGAGATTGCATACAAAAATATAGCAAAAAGACTTTCAATACAAAGAGTTGGCTTCAGCCATGGTGTCAGCATTTTTGGTCTGGAGTCAAGTGTTCTTTGCCTTTTTAGTTCAGTTTTATATTTGTTTAAAGACCACCTACAGAGATTGAATCCTGATGTATGACCATGGCACATGGAGTGGTCCATAGTTGGCTGACCACAGTGCACACAACAGGCCAATGGAACTCCTGATCCATGGCAGACATGGTTTCTTCAAAAGCCCATACATTGCAGCATTATACGTGACATTTACATTAACACCAATGTGTGCCATCTTCCCCCAAACGTATTGTGACCTCTGACAGTCTACAAGCAGGTGTTCAATAGATTCGTCCTCATTACAGTTCTCAATTGGTCTTTTAACAGTTTTCAAAAAGCAGCTCCTCACTGAGACCAGCCACATGACATACCTGTTTTTCAGAAATGTTTTTACTCCAAATATTTTTATACACACTGCTTTTGAGAGTCATCTAGACATTTGTAGGGGAAAACGCCACCATACGCATCTTCACACAGATTAACATAAATATTTTTACTGGACATTTCAGACCAATATTTAAACGTGCAAATGTGCTTACTAACTCACCATTCATAATATTAAAATAAGGCACAGAGCTCCTTGCACAACCCTTCTGTTTGTTCCAACTCAAGGCCTCACCTATCCACAAAGCTCTTCTTTATAAACCGGATGCTACATTTTTACCAAGCCATCCATCCTTTCATTTTTAATACATTTGTAATACCTAGTAATAGTTTCCCATATAAAGTTAACTAATATTTTAGTTATGTATGTCAATCAGTATGCAGATTTTTAACATCTGCACAACATGTTGCTCTGGGTATTGAAATGAAAGTAAAGACGTTGTTGGTAATTCAAGAATTATAACTCATTCACATGCTATTTAAAAGAAGAACAAAATCACTGAAATAATGTCATTCATTAGTAAACACTCCCACTCTGTGTGCAGTGCTGATAAAACCCAGAATTCAGCACATTTTCTAAAACGAAAAAGGGTGGCATGAGAGCATATCATTGTAATGTCCACCAAACACACTTGTTTTCACAGCGAAGTAACATTTTGTTATCTAAACGGACAATTCCACAGAAGAACTTGATCAATAGCTAAACCTCAAAATTCACTTTTGCCTCATCACAAAGAAGTGAGTGAAATCTGTCATCATGGGTTTGCTTTCTTTAGTAAAAGAAAAACAGTCAACATGTTGATGAAACAAAAGACATGGAACTTGCATCTATGTAAATGTTTCTCTGATGATGACCCATCATTACACTGTCTTTTGTTATGAGCCTTTCACATTGAAATGGACCCTGACTGCAGTGAACTGGATGAATGTGAGGATGTGGGAGGAGGTGTTTCTCCTCTTCAAGATAAATGGTGGTGTTTTCACTCCAAATCTCCACTCTGTCCTCCTGCTCAGACTCCAGGACACGCCACAGTTAAACTCTCAGGACTCACAGTGAGGGAGGACAGACTGTCTTTCCACAGCTCTATCTTCACTTACACACCAGGGGGCTAAAGGCCATAAAGGAGGTAAAAATGTGTCAAATGGAGTCTGTACGGCAGAAGATAAATGAACACATGTCGTCGGTGGGACAGGAGATATTGTGTGTTTTGGACAAACAGCAGCATGGTGCTGATGTTTGTTGTGTGAAGCTTGTCAGAGTGTTTGTGTTGGGGCGCCTCAGTGCGGCTGCAGAGTTCATGTGCAACCTCTTCCAGAGAGAGATAGAGACACTAGAAACTCTGCTGGAGAAACAAAACAAACTGCTGGACATTGATTTTGATATGGACATCGATCTACACACTGCAGGTATGTCTGTTACACACACATCAAACTACACACTGCAGCTATATGTCTATTACACACACAACATAAAACTACACACTGCAGGTATGTCTGTTACACACAACATCAAACTACACGCTACAGGTATACATATGTACATCTATCTCCACAATGGAGAAGCTTAATCCATGTGGTCACATGAAGTCAGAGATCATCATTGGAGCCACACCGTTTCCATGTGAATCATGAGATCTACATGATTCTCACTGTTCTATTATAGCAGCTGTTTATAAAGTGTGTATTGCATTCCTTCATTCCAGACCAGTGTGTGGAGTCCAGTCTGCAGGTGAAGATCAGTTCTCCAGCCAGGACTGTTTCTATTAAACATGAACCTGAAGACCACCTTAAACAGGAACCTGAAGACCACCTGGATCTCAGTGAGTTTCAAGCACACTCACTTTATTTATTTTATTGGTGAAAGTGGGCCGGTACTGAGGGTGTAAAGTTGAACCGATATGAATCGGTTATCGATTTTAGCATTAACAATGTGACTACATTGATGCATGGACCGCTGCATCAATCTAAATGTACCATGAATCAGACGATGGTTCAGTTGTGGGCAAAGAGTAATCTGTTGATATTATTCCAGCCACAACTCTGCATTGAGGTACTGCAGTGGATGTACAAGATTCAAACATTTTATAGAGTCTCATTGTATCTTTTTCATAGACTTCCTGCATGTCCCTGTGTGTAAAGAGGAGGTTTCCCCTGAAGAGGAGAGGAGCCCCAGTCTGCTCCAGGAGGAACCACAACCTCCACAGATTAAAGAGGAACCAGAGGAGCTACTTCAAAGACCAGAAGAGGCTGGTGGGTCAACGTTGACATTACTAGCAGTGAAAAGTGAAGATGATGGTGAAAACAGAGAGACAATGCCTCTAGCCAGCACCTCAACTGAACACATGAAAACACAAGCTGATGTAGAGGACTGTGGAACATCACAACCAACTAGTGATGACCAGCTCCTCTCTTCACACTGTTCTGAATCAGACACTGAAGACAGTGATGACTGGGAGGAGACTAGGGGAGATCAGTCAGCTGTAAACACACTGAAATCACACAAGAGACAAAATGTGGGAGGACAGCGAAAGCTGTACCAAGACCTGGAATCACAGAAACAAACTCATACAGGCGAAAAGCCCTTATCTTGTACAGTTTGTGGTAAAGGCTGTGTTAGCACAAGTCACCTTAAAATACACATGAGGACTCATACAGGCGAAAAGCCATTTTCTTGTACAGTTTGTGGTAAAGAATTTACTCAGAAAAGTACTCTAAAAACGCATATGATTACTCATACAGGTGGAAAGTCCTTTACCTGTACAATTTGTGGTAAAGGTTGTGTTCAAAAGGGTAATCTCAAAATGCATATGAGGACTCATACAGGTGAAAAGCCCTTATCTTGTACAGTTTGTGGTAAAGGCTGTGTTAGCACAAGTCACCTTAAAATACACATGAGGACTCATACAGGCGAAAAGCCATTTTCTTGTACAGTTTGTGGTAAAGAATTTACTCAGAAAAGTACTCTAAAAACGCATATGATTACTCATACAGGTGAAAAGTCCTTTACCTGTACAATTTGTGGTAAAGGTTGTGTTCAAAGGGGTAATCTCAAAATGCATATGAGGACTCATACAGGTGAAAAGCCCTATACCTGTACAGTTTGTGGTAAAGGCTTTGTTAGCACAAGCGATCTAAAAACACACATGAGGACTCATACAGGTGAAAAGCCATTTTCTTGTACATACAGTTTGTGGTAAAACCTTTGCTAGCAAAGGTAATCTAAACAAACACATGACGACTCATACAGCCTTTAATTTAAGTTAGTCACACACAGACACATATCATTCAGTCTAATCCAGGATGTCAATGACAAGGATACTAAAGCAGAGGAATCTCATAATCAGACAATAAAAAAAAAAAAAATATATATATATATATATATATATATATATATATATATATATATATATATATATATATATATCAACATGACTGAATAAAATAAACATTATTTGTTTCTGTATATAGATTTTTGTTTTATCTTGTGTATGGATCTTATTTTCAATTCAACACGATGTAATTTCAATTGCTTGTTTTTTTTATAATATTTTATTATTCCCTCCAGCCTATAGGTTATTGGTAGAACAACATGAGCACCACTGTCTGTCCACATTTGTCGGGAATAAAACAAGTCTTGTTCATTATTATTTTCATTGATATGCATGCATAATGGTGCAGTAAAGTGCTGACAAGCTGTTGGTTTTGTGTAGCTGTTCACTGTGTGTTGACATGTGTGTTGTTTGTATTGTTAAATTACCATAGTACATATTTGGTAGATGTCTGAGACAGTTGACTTAGTTTACTTTTACGGAATTGTTTTTACAGATTACTTATTTACATTTACTCTTTTTTGGTAGATGTCTGAGACAGTTGACTTAGTTTACTTTTACGGAATTGTTTTTACAGATTACTTATTTACATTTACTCTTTTTTTCTGAACTCAAAGAAACACCTTAATACCTGGGAAAATAAATGTTGATGTTTTTGGTTGTTTGATTTAATAAAGGTTTCACCACTACATGTCCTCTGTGTGCTTTATCATTACAGAAATTATATCAAATATGTGTTGTACTTACCCCATAACTACTGTGAACAATACAGTCATTTTACAGCCTTTATACCTTGTATAATTGTATTACTACAGGGTACATGAGTAAGTATTCATTTTACAGTCTGCATACATTGTATTATTATTATTATTATTATTATTATTATTATTATTATTATTATTATTATTATTATTATTATTATTATTATTTGTTTTTGTGTTGTCATTATAAAATAATAATTGTATACAGTGACCCAGAAGTATAGTATAACACAAGTTAAAATCATAATTTTTATGCTATATGAACCACTATGTTGACTGGGGTCCCCCCACCCTGTTTTCCAATACACCAAATTAGTTGGGATCCCCGTGAAACGCCCTAAACTAAAGGACCCCTAGTCTTTTATGGTTTTTAAATTAGAGTCAAATCTGCAGACAGGGATTTATATTTATCTGGAGACTCTTAGGTTGTTGAGACGATGCTGCCTAATATATTTTTTTACATATCTCCTGTCTGTTCAGGATGTGGCTGATCAAGGCCCTTTGCACTGCACACAGAGTGGGGGAGTGTTTACTAATGAATGACATTGTTTCATTCATAAATGCTGCGTTTCTTCAACTACCAAACACATGATATGCACCAAACAGATATCAGTATATCAATCATGGTGTCTCTAGTTAGTTCTTAAAGTGCCATATTGTAGATCAGTGGATCTCAATGTAGGGTTTGGGGACCTCCAGGGGTCATTGAATTTGATCACAATTTCACTGTGATCTCCATACCTACAGTACATAGACAGTAAATGTATTATGGACCGACAATTTGACTGAATCATTCCTAATAATATACATATCCTTAGATTTAGGTTCCAGAGATAAACATCTCACAACACAAATGGAGAGGTGTCCCTTTTGGAACCTCAACCTCTTAGGTACTACTCACGGCCAAAGCACTGCTCCACTTCTCTCCCAACTTGCTACAAAAATCGCTCATGCAAAAGTATAGAAGTACTTCTATTTTATTTTCCACCTTCACATGTGTCTCCTTTTATAATAATCATAAAGTGCTCTATATTTCATCTCGCAATTTACTTCCGGGTGTTCCGTTTTGAACAGCCAATCATCTGCGAGATAGTGAGCACGGAGAGGGAGAGAGAGAGAGAGAGAGAGAGGGGTGAGAGAGAGAGCGCGAGAGAAAGAGGGACGTGCAAGACAGCGACACAGACAGGGAGAGAGAGGGAGAGAGAGAGGGGTGAGAGAGAGCTCGAGAGAGAGAGAGAGTGAGGGAGGGAGGGAGGGAGGGAGGGGGAGGGGGAGAGAGAGAGACAAGGAGAGCGTGTGTGTGTGTGTGTGTGTGTGTGTGTGTGTGTGTGTGTGTGTGTGTGTGTGTGTGTGTGTGTGTGTGTGTGTGTGAGAGAGCGCGAGAGAGAGAGAGGGAGGGAGGGAGAGAGGGAGGGAGGGAGGGGGAGAGAGAGATGATGAAGGAACGAGAGAGACAAGGAGAGCATGTGTGTGTGTGTGTGTGTGTGTGTGTGAGAGAGAGAGAGAGCGCGAGAGAGGGAGGGAGGGAGGGAGGGAGAGAGGGAGGGAGGGGGAGAGAGATGATGAAGGAACGACACACAGCTGTGCGCAATGACTGCACAGACAGAGAGGGAGAGAGAGGGAGAGAGAGACAGAGAGAGAGAGAGAGAGAGAGAGAGAGAGAGAGGGTGAGAGAGAGAGAGAGAGAGAGAGAGAGAGGGAGGGGGGGAGGGGGAGAGACAAGGAGAGCATGTGTGTGTGTGTGTGTGTGTGTTTGTGTGTGTGTGTGTGTGTGTGTGAGAGAGAGAGCGCGAGGGAGAGAGAGAGGGAGGGAGGGAGAGAGAGAGGGAGGGAGGGAGGGAGAGAGGGAGGGAGGGAGGGGGAGAGAGAGATGATGAAGGAACGACACACAGCTGTGCGCAATGACTGCACAGACAGACAGACAGGAGAAGCACAGGCTGCACAGCTGATTTTCAGCGTTCGCTGTTGTGATAACTATTAAAGTTTCTAAAACGTAACTTTCAAGTGACGTTTATAGGGGGAAACATGATGAAAGCATTTGTTTTCGCATTGGTAGGTCAGGAAAAAAATTATAATACTATAATACAATTAAAATTACATTAAAAAATATATATCTTTTTTTTAAAACTACATTCAAATGGCAATTTTAGCATTCGATTTACAAAAGAGAGAGACACAGACACGGAGAGAAAAAAATACTCGGGGGGTGGGGGGGGGGGCACAACACGGCCGATCGATCTACACCAGACTTTTCATAGCGAGCGTATGCGTGGTGCGCACAGCGCGTTTGTTTAGATCCAAGTGATTATCAATGATACCGGCTACACCAGGCGCGCGGATACGCTGTTATATTATCTTATTAATTCATTCGAACTCTGTAGAACTTCTCCGTGTTGTGTGTGTGTGTGTGTGTGTGTCTTTTATGGTTTTTAAATTAGAGTCAAATCTGCAGACAGGGATTTATATTTATCTGGAGACTCTTAGGTTGTTGAGACGATGCTGCCTAATATATTTTTTTACATATCTCCTGTCTGTTCAGGATGTGGCTGATCAAGGCCCTTTGCACTGCACACAGAGTGGGGGAGTGTTTACTAATGAATGACATTGTTTCATTCATAAATGCTGCGTTTCTTCAACTACCAAACACATGATATGCACCAAACAGATATCAGTATATCAATCATGGTGTCTCTAGTTAGTTCTTAAAGTGCCATATTGTAGATCAGTGGATCTCAATGTAGGGTTTGGGGACCTCCAGGGGTCATTGAATTTGATCACAATTTCACTGTGATCTCCATACCTACAGTACATAGACAGTAAATGTATTATGGACCGACAATTTGACTGAATCATTCCTAATAATATACATATCCTTAGATTTAGGTTCCAGAGATAAACATCTCACAACACAAATGGAGAGGTGTCCCTTTTGGAACCTCAACCTCTTAGGTACTACTCACGGCCAAAGCACTGCTCCACTTCTCTCCCAACTTGCTACAAAAATCGCTCATGCAAAAGTATAGAAGTACTTCTATTTTATTTTCCACCTTCACATGTGTCTCCTTTTATAATAATCATAAAGTGCTCTATATTTCATCTCGCAATTTACTTCCGGGTGTTCCGTTTTGAACAGCCAATCATCTGCGAGATAGTGAGCACGGAGAGGGAGAGAGAGAGAGAGAGAGAGAGGGGTGAGAGAGAGAGCGCGAGAGAAAGAGGGACGTGCAAGACAGCGACACAGACAGGGAGAGAGAGGGAGAGAGAGAGGGGTGAGAGAGAGCTCGAGAGAGAGAGAGTGAGGGAGGGAGGGAGGGAGGGAGGGGGAGGGGGAGAGAGAGAGACAAGGAGAGCGTGTGTGTGTGTGTGTGTGTGTGTGTGTGTGTGTGTGTGTGTGTGTGTGTGTGTGTGTGTGTGTGTGTGTGTGTGTGTGTGTGTGTGTGTGTGTGTGTGTGAGAGAGCGCGAGAGAGAGAGAGGGAGGGAGGGAGAGAGGGAGGGAGGGAGGGGGAGAGAGAGATGATGAAGGAACGAGAGAGACAAGGAGAGCATGTGTGTGTGTGTGTGTGTGTGTGTGTGTGTGTGTGTGTGTGTGTGTGTGTGTGTGTGTGTGTGAGAGAGAGAGAGAGCGCGAGAGAGGGAGGGAGGGAGGGAGGGAGAGAGGGAGGGAGGGGGAGAGAGATGATGAAGGAACGACACACAGCTGTGCGCAATGACTGCACAGACAGAGAGGGAGAGAGAGGGAGAGAGAGACACAGAGAGAGAGAGAGAGAGAGAGAGAGAGAGAGAGAGGGGTGAGAGAGAGAGAGAGAGAGAGAGAGAGAGGGAGGGGGGGAGGGGGAGAGACAAGGAGAGCATGTGTGTGTGTGTGTGTGTTTGTGTGTGTGTGTGTGTGTGTGAGAGAGAGAGCGCGAGGGAGAGAGAGAGGGAGGGAGGGAGAGAGAGAGGGAGGGAGGGAGGGAGAGAGGGAGGGAGGGAGGGGGAGAGAGAGATGATGAAGGAACGACACACAGCTGTGCGCAATGACTGCACAGACAGACAGACAGGAGAAGCACAGGCTGCACAGCTGATTTTCAGCGTTCGCTGTTGTGATAACTATTAAAGTTTCTAAAACGTAACTTTCAAGTGACGTTTATAGGGGGAAACATGATGAAAGCATTTGTTTTCGCATTGGTAGGTCAGGAAAAAAATTATAATACTATAATACAATTAAAATTACATTAAAAAATATATATCTTTTTTTTAAAACTACATTCAAATGGCAATTTTAGCATTCGATTTACAAAAGAGAGAGACACAGACACGGAGAGAAAAAAATACTCGGGGGGTGGGGGGGGGGGGGCACAACACGGCCGATCGATCTACACCAGACTTTTCATAGCGAGCGTATGCGTGGTGCGCACAGCGCGTTTGTTTAGATCCAAGTGATTATCAATGATACCGGCTACACCAGGCGCGCGGATACGCTGTTATATTATCTTATTAATTCATTCGAACTCTGTAGAACTTCTCCGTGTTGTGTGTGTGTGTGTGTGTGTGTGTGTGTGAGAGAGAGACACACACACTGCAGGCAAAGGGGCGGGGGGCCGGGTGAAGTCAAGGCACAGACGGGTCGCCTATGTTGTTTACGGACAAAGGATGTTATGAGACAACAAAAATGAAACCTGCCTTAACAGTTGCGTGCATTAGCACACAATGAGGCTAAAGGAAACATTCTGTCTAAATCACTAAATCTCCAGTTTGCTAATTCACTACTTCTACTACTACTTCCCTATTTGAAACTTTCAATTTCTCTAAATATTATACACTTTCACGCCAGCCTACCCAGCCAGCACGCCCATTGCGTCCCATATGGTTTCAAGGTGGCCTAAACCATATGGGCCCCATGTCGGCAATGTCAGCGGGATCCACTTGGGTCCCAACTGGGATGCCCATGTGGGATATAAGTGGGTTCTATCTGGGCCTTAGGTGGGTCCCACCTAGGCAATTCTATGTGGGACCAAGGTGGGTCCTAACTGGGTTGCCCATGTGGGCTATAGGTGGGTCCTACCTGGGCACTAGGTGGGCCCCAACTAGGCAACTCTATGTGGGACTGAGGTGGGTCCTAACTGGGTTTGCCCATGTGGGCTTTAAGTGGGTACTACCTGGGCCCTAGGTGGGCCCCAATTTGGCAATTTATGTGGGGCTGACATGGGACCCATATGGTTTCAAGGTGGGCTGAACTATATGGGCCCACTTGGGCTTTCCCGTGTGGGCTATACGTGGGTTCTACCTGGGCCTTAGGTGGGCCCCACCTAGGAAATTATATGTGGGACCGAGGTGGGTCCCAACTGGGTTGCCCATGTGGGCTTTAGGTGGGTTCTACCTGGGCCCTAGGTGGAACCCAACTAGGCAATTTTATGTGGGACCGAACCTTATTGGACAGACAGGGGGACAAACACACAGGGACAGAGACAGAGGGGAGCACAGGACACTCAGTGTTGCCATGTCCTCTGATTATAAGCGAATTTGCCTTACTTTTCACCACAGTGTTGCCATGTCCCACAATTATAAACGACTTTGCCCTACTTTCACGCAATACTCTCGCTCACACTGTGAGGTGGCTGTAAGGTGGATCTGCGATGCGAAGTGTACGACGCGTCACGCTAGATGTGAGGGCCGCGCAGCGGCCCGAACTTCTAGTCTTGTCAAATGGAGGATTGTGGTCTAATGCAAATCTAATGTGGGGTCCTTGAAATTAGAGAGTTTGAGAATCACATGTAGATCAACGACAACCAAGTCTAGATTGGGGGATACTTGGAGACAATGACACACCTAAAGTGTGTGTAGAGTATCTGTGCTGTGCCAAGTGGGCTGGCCGGCACATTTAAAATTCAAATAAGACATCCGTGTGTGTGTGTGTGTGTGTGTGTGTGTGTGTGTGTGTGTGTGTGTGTGTGTGTGTGTGTGTGTGTGTGTGTGTGTGTGTGATAGAACCAATTTCCCTCTATGGTTGTGAGATCTGGGGACCATTAGCAAACCATGACCTTGAAAAATGGGATAAACACCAAACCGAGACCCTACACAGAGAATTCTGCAAATCCATTCTCCGTACCCAGCGAAAAACACCAAATAATGCATGCAGGGCAGAATTAGGACGATACCCACTCATTATCAAAATAAAAAAGAGAGCACTTAAGTTCTACAACCACCTAAAAGAAAGCGACCTAGATGCACTCCATAACAAGGCACTCACACACAGCGAAACTCTAGAGAGATGCCCCCTCAGCCAGCTGGCCCTGGAACTCCGGGCACAAACACAAACAGAGCCACGAGATAGAAAACCCATTGGACTAAACCAAATTATAAAACAGCAAAAGGAAAACTACCTGACACACTGGAAAGAAGCAACACAAAAGCTGAGTAAACTAGAATGCTATCTGGCCCTAAACAGAGAATACGCAGTGGCAGAATACCTGAGCACCGTGACTGACCCAAAACAAAGAAAAATCTTAACTAGGTACAGACTCAGTCCATTGTACCAAGACATCAGAGACACATACTTCCCACAGATTACAACCACACACGGAGATTTTGAAAACATGACCAATGACAAAAAACTCCCATATCTGCTGGGCGAAGTACAACAATGTGCAAACACAGCAGCAAGATTTGTGAGTTGCTGTGATAGGAGAAGGATATCAAACGGAACACAACCACCCTAAAGACTAATCATTGTGTATATTCCGGCACTATACCTGCACCCAGTGATCTTGGTACATAGAAATTGATCTATTGAAGATTCTGACTTTCAAATGTACATATTTTTTATTTTGATTGTATTGCTGTATTGTTGTATTGTGCTTTCTGCTTTGGCAATGTAAACGTATGTTTTCTCATGCCAATAAAGCCCTTTGAATTGAATTGAATTGAATTGTGTGTGCGTGTGTGTGTGTGTGTGTGTGTGTGTGTGTGTGTGTGTGTGTGTGTGTGTGTGTGTGTGTGTGTGTGTGTGTGTGTGTGTGTGTGTTTGTTTGTGTGTGTCTTTTGTCTTGGAGTGGAGAAGAACCTCCCCCACCTCCTCCAGTTAACTGCAGTCAGGGACCATTTCAATGTAAAAGGCTCATAACAAAAGACACCTAGATGATGATGGTCCATCATCAGAGATATTTACGTAGAGACAAGTTGACAAAGCAAACCTCAAGATGTTAACAGTTTATTTCCAAAGTGATCAAATTATTTTGGTCAATAAAATGGTCAGTTTAGATCATGAAAAAGGTTAGTCTACTGGTATGTGAATACAATAAAGTTCCCACGCTACCCACGGCCCATCCTCTGCCCACTCTATGTTCCTGTATAATCATTGCTATAGGCCAGTGGTTCTCAACCTGTGGGTCTAATTTGTGGGATGAAGTCACAATTTAAGGACTATTAAGACTGTGCAATGTGAGGGGTTTTCACCACAGTGTTGCCATGTCCCACAATTATAAACGACTTTGCCCTACTTTCACGCAATACTCTCGCTCACACTGTGAGGTGGCTGTAAGGTGGATCTGCGATGCGAAGTGTACGACGCGTCACGCTAGATGTGAGGGCCGCGCAGCGGCCCGAACTTCTAGTCTTGTCAAATGGAGGATTGTGGTCTAATGCAAATCTAATGTGGGGTCCTTGAAATTAGAGAGTTTGAGAATCACATGTAGATCAACGACAACCAAGTCTAGATTGGGGGATACTTGGAGACAATGACACACCTAAAGTGTGTGTAGAGTATCTGTGCTGTGCCAAGTGGGCTGGCCGGCACATTTAAAATTCAAATAAGACATCCGTGTGTGTGTGTGTGTGTGTGTGTGTGTGTGTGTGTGATAGAACCAATTTCCCTCTATGGTTGTGAGATCTGGGGACCATTAGCAAACCATGACCTTGAAAAATGGGATAAACACCAAACCGAGACCCTACACAGAGAATTCTGCAAATCCATTCTCCGTACCCAGCGAAAAACACCAAATAATGCATGCAGGGCAGAATTAGGACGATACCCACTCATTATCAAAATAAAAAAGAGAGCACTTAAGTTCTACAACCACCTAAAAGAAAGCGACCTAGATGCACTCCATAACAAGGCACTCACACACAGCGAAACTCTAGAGAGATGCCCCCTCAGCCAGCTGGCCCTGGAACTCCGGGCACAAACACAAACAGAGCCACGAGATAGAAAACCCATTGGACTAAACCAAATTATAAAACAGCAAAAGGAAAACTACCTGACACACTGGAAAGAAGCAACACAAAAGCTGAGTAAACTAGAATGCTATCTGGCCCTAAACAGAGAATACGCAGTGGCAGAATACCTGAGCACCGTGACTGACCCAAAACAAAGAAAAATCTTAACTAGGTACAGACTCAGTCCATTGTACCAAGACATCAGAGACACATACTTCCCACAGATTACAACCACACACAGAGATTTTGAAAACATGACCAATGACAAAAAACTCCCATATCTGCTGGGCGAAGTACAACAATGTGCAAACACAGCAGCAAGATTTGTGAGTTGCTGTGATAGGAGAAGGATATCAAACGGAACACAACCACCCTAAAGACTAATCATTGTGTATATTCCGGCACTATACCTGCACCCAGTGATCTTGGTACATAGAAATTGATCTATTGAAGATTCTGACTTTCAAATGTACATATTTTTTATTTTGATTGTATTGCTGTATTGTGCTTTCTGCTTTGGCAATGTAAACGTATGTTTTCTCATGCCAATAAAGCCCTTTGAATTGAATTGAATTGAATTGAATTGTGTGTGCGCGTGTGTGTGTGTGTGTGTGTGTGTGTGTGTGTGTGTGTGTGTGTGTGTGTGTGTGTGTGTGTGTGTGTGTGTGTGTGTGTGTGTGTTTGTTTGTGTGTGTGTCTTTTGTCTTGGAGTGGAGAAGAACCTCCCCCACCTCCTCCAGTTAACTGCAGTCAGGGACCATTTCAATGTAAAAGGCTCATAACAAAAGACACCTAGATGATGATGATGGTCCATCATCAGAGATATTTACATAAAGACAAGTTGACAAAGCAAACCTCAAGATGTTAACAGTTTATTTCCAAAGTGATCAAATTATTTTGGTCAATAAAATGGTCAGTTTAGATCATGAAAAAGGTTAGTTTACTGGTATGTGAATACAATAAAGTTCCCACGCTACCCACGGCCCATCCTCTGCCCACTCTATGTTCCTGTATAATCATTGCTATAGGCCAGTGGTTCTCAACCTGTGGGTCTAATTTGTGGGATGAAGTCACAATTTAAGGACTATTAAGACTGTGCAATGTGAGGCGTTGTGAGCATGTAGATCTGCTGTTTTCACAATATGTATTAATTATAACACAAGGTTCAGAACCACTGCTATAGACAACTGGGATCTCTCCAGCTCTTTAGTAAAAAGTGTATTTGGTGAAAATAATTTGACAAAATTGGAACTACGTATGACACAAGCTGAGGAATTATATTGTGGGGTTCCCTCTGCTGATGGGGCTTACTTTGTAACCAACCTGAAAATGTACAATTTATTAAAGACCTGGAGAGACAGGGAGACCGCTGTTACTGAACAAACACTCTAGCAACTGCCCCATTCTAAAGACCAGACTGCACCAATGCAACTAGTCGCAACTCCTTGCAACAAGACATTTTTAAGGCCAGTCCACACCAATGCAACTCTTTGAAACTGCTATTGGGGATAATGGTTGCAAGGAGTTGCAAGGAGTAACATTGGTGTGGACTGGCCTTGAGACAAACGTGATGAAAATAGCCGATCTACAATGCTCACAATGCGTCACATTGCGACTTGTAGATGGGCTATTTTCAGTAAAGAGATTTGGTGCTGAGCTCAAAAAGGAGCAGACCTTTACTGCTTAATATCATTTCAACACCTCATCTACGTTTTATATTTTATCTGAAATTATTCAGGGTTTACAATGAATTGGCATTTACATGACATGGTTATAAGCGATTGCATAAAAAAATATAGCAAAAAGACTTTCAATACAAAGAGTTGGCTTCAGCCTTGGTGTCAGCATTTTTGGTCTGGAGTCAAGTGTTCTTTGTCTTTTTAGTTCAGTTTTATATTTGTTTAAAGACCTCCTACAGAGATTGACTCCTGATGTATGACCATGGCACATGGAGTGGTCCATAGTTGGCTGACCACAGTGCACACAACAGGCCAATGGAACTCCTGATCCATGGCAGACATGGTTTCTTCAAAAGCATACATTGCAGCATTATACGTGACATTTACATTAACACCAATGTGTGCCATCTTCCCCCAAACGTATTGTGACCTCTGACAGTCTACAAGCAGGTGTTCAATAGATTCGTCCTCATTACAGTTCTCAATTGGTCTTTTAACAGTTTTCAAAAAGCAGCTCCTCACTGAGACCAGCCACATGACATACCTGTTTTTCAGAAATGTTTTTACTCCAAATATTTTTATACACACTGCTTTTGAGAGTCATCTAGACATTTGTAGGGGAAAACGCCACCATACGCATCTTCACACAGATTAACATAAATATTTTTACTGGACATTTCAGACCAATATTTAAACGTGCAAATGTGCTTACTAACTCACCATTCATAATATTAAAATAAGGCACAGAGCTCCTTGCACAACCCTTCTGTTTGTTCCAACTCAAGGCCTCACCTATCCACAAAGCTCTTCTTTATAAACCGGATGCTACATTTTTACCAAGCCATCCATCCTTTCATTTTTAATACATTTGTAACCTCCCTAGTAATAGTTCCCCATATAAAGTTAACTAATATTTTAGTTATGTATGTCAATCAGTATGCAGAGCTCTGGGTATTGAAATGAAAGTAAAGACGTTGTTGGTAATTCAAGAATTATAACTCATTCACATGCTATTTAAAAGAAGAACAAAATCACTGAAATAATTAGTAAACACTCCCACTCTGTGTGCAGTGCTAATAAAACCCAGAATTCAGCACATTTTCTAAAACGAAAAAGGGTGGCATGAGAGCGTATCATTGTAATGTCCACCAAACACACTTGTTTTCACAGCGAAGTAACATTTTGTTATCTAAACGGACAATTCCACAGAAGAACTTGATCAATAGCTAAACCTCAAAATTCCCTTTTGCCTCATCACAAAGAAGTGAGTGAAATCTGTCATCATGGGTTTGCTTTCTTTAGTAAAAGAAAAACAGTCAACATGTTGATGAAACAAAAGACATGGAACTTGCATCTATGTAAATGTTTCTCTGATTACACTGTCTTTTGTTATGAGCCTTTCACATTGAAATGGACCCTGACTGCAGTGAACTGGATGAATGTGAGGATGTGGGAGGAGGTGTTTCTCCTCTTCAAGATAAATGGTGGTGTTTTCACTCCAAATCTCCACTCTGTCCTCCTGCTCAGACTCCAGGACACGCCACAGTTAAACTCTCAGGACTCACAGTGAGGGAGGATAGACTGTCTTTCCACAGCTCTATCTTCACTTACACACCAGGGGGCTAAAGGCCATACAGGAGGTAAAAACGTGTCAAATGGAGTCTGTACGGCTGAAGATAAATGAACACATGTCGTCGGTGGGACAGGAGATATTGTGTGTTTTGGACAAACAGCAGCATGGTGCTGATGTTTGTTGTGTGAAGCTTGTCAGAGTGTTTGCGTTGGAGCGCCTCAGTGCGGCTGCAGAGTTCATGTGCAACCTCTTCCAGAGAGAGATAGAGACACTAGAAACTCTGCTGGAGAAACAAAACAAACTGCTGGACATTGATTTTGATATGGACATCGATCTACACACTGCAGGTATGTCTGTTACACACACATCAAACTACACACTGCAGCTATGTCTATTACACACACAACATCAAACTACACACTGCAGGTATGTCTGTTACACACAACATCAAACTACACGCTACAGGTATACATATGTACATCTATCTCCACAATGGAGAAGCTTAATCCATGTGGTCACATGAAGTCAGAGATCATCATTGGAGCCACACCGTTTCCATGTGAATCATGAGCCACATGATTCTCACTGTTCTATTATAGCAGCTGTTTATAAAGTGTGTATTGCATTCCTTCATTCCAGACCAGTGTGTGGAGTCCAGTCTGCAGGTGAAGATCAGTTCTCCAGCCAGGACTGTTTCTATTAAACATGAACCTGAAGACCACCTTAAACAGGAACCTGAAGACCACCTGGATCTCAGTAAGTTTCAAGCACACTCACTTTATTTATTTTATTGGTGAAAGTGGGCCGGTACTGAGGGTGTGAAGTTGAACCGATATGAATCGTTTATCGATTTTAGCATTAACAATGTGACTACATTGATGCATGGACCGCTGCATCAATCTAAATGTACCATGAATCAGACGATGGTTCAGTCGTGGGCAAAGAGTAATCTATTGATACTTATTCCAGCCACAACTCTGCATTGAGGTACTGCAGTGGATGTACAAGATTCAAACATTTTATAGAGTCTCATTGTATCTTTTTCATAGACTTCCTGCATGTCCCTGTGTGTAAAGAGGAGGTTTCCCCTGAAGAGGAGAGGAGCCCCAGTCTGCTCCAGGAGGAACCACAACCTCCACAGATTAAAGAGGAACCAGAGGAGCTACTTCAAAGACCAGAAGAGGCTGGTGGGTCAACGTTGACATTACTAGCAGTGAAAAGTGAAGATGATGGTGAAAACAGAGAGACAGAGCCTCTAGCCAGCACCTCAACTGAACACATGAAAACACAAGCTGATGTAGAGGACTGTGGAACATCACAACCAACTAGTGATGACCAGCTCCTCTCTTCACACTGTTCTGAATCAGACACTGAAGACAGTGATGACTGGGAGGAGACTAGGGGAGATCAGTCAGCTGTAAACACACTGAAATCACACAAGAGACAAAATGTGGGAGGACAGCGAAAGCTGTACCAAGACCTGAAATCACAGAAAAAAGCTCATACAGGTGAAAAGGCCTTATCTTGTACAGTTTGTGGTAAAGGCTTTGTTAGCACAAGTCACCTTAAAATACACATGAGGACTCATACAGGCGAAAAGCCATTTTCTTGTACAGTTTGTGGTAAAGAATTTACTCAGAAAAGTACTCTAAAAACCCATATGATTACTCATACAGGTGAAAAGTCCTTTACCTGTACAATTTGTGGTAAAGGTTGTGGACAAAAGGGTAATCTCAAAACACACTTGATGACTCATACAGGTGAAAAGCCATTTTCTTGTACAGTTTGTGGTAAAGGCTGTGTTAGCACAAGCGATCTAAAAACACACATGAGGACTCATACAGGTGAAAAGCCATTTTCTTGTACAGTTTGTGGTAAAACCTTTGCTAGCACAAGTAATCTAAACAAACACATTAGGACTCATACAGCCTTTAGTTGAAGTTAGTCACACACAGACACACATCATTCAGTCTAATCCAGGATGTCAATGACAAGGATACTAAAGCAGAGGAATCTCATAATCAGACAATAAAAATATATATGTATATATATATATCAACATGACTGAATAAAATAAACATTATTTGTTTCTGTATATAGATTTTTGTTTTATCTTGTGTATGGATCTTATTTTCAATTCAACATGATGTAATTTCAATTGCTTGTTTTTTTTTTATAATCTTTTATTATTCCCTCCAGCCTATAGGTTATTGGTAGAACAACATGAGCACCACTGTCTGTCCACATTTGTCGGGAATAAAACAAGTCTTGTTCATTATTATTTTCATTGATATGCATGCATAATGGTGCAGTAAAGTGCTGACAAGCTGCTGGTTTTGTGTAGCTGTTCACTGTGTGTTGACATGTGTGTTGTTTGTATTGTTAAATTACCATAGTACATATTTGGTAGATGTCTGAGACAGTTGACTTAGTTTACTTTTACGGAATTGTTTTTACAGATTACTTATTTACAAATACTCTTTTTTTCTGAACTCAACGAAACACCTTAATACCTGGGGAAATAAATGTTGATAATGTTTCTGGTTGTTTGATTTAATAAAGGTTTCACCACTACATGTCCTCTGTGTGCTTTATCATTACAGAAATTATATCAAATATGTGTTGTACTTACCCCATAACTACTGTGAACAATACAGTCATTTACAGCCTTTATACCTTGTATACTTGTATTACTACAGGGTACATGAGTAAGTATTCATTTTACAGTCTGCATACATTGTATTATTATTATTATTATTATTATTATTATTATTATTATTATTATTATTATTATTATTATTACCCTTATCATTACTATTACTATTATTATAAAATGTGGAATGCCCTGACACCATCCCTTAAAGAATGTGGATCACTGGCTTCCATGTAAAGAGGCCTGAAAATCCATCTTCCAGGAGACCACTAGGGGGCTAAACTCACAGGGAGCATGGACTTCAGGCTTAAACACATTATAAAGGTACACAACGGGGATGTTATGCCAAGTTCAGCTGTAATTGAACTGACATGGCTGCCAGAGGGAGCCAACCAGAATGCTGGAAATGTTAATACTAATGTTTTACAGATCAGAACCACCCACCCACGCACACGCACGCACACACGCACACACACACACACACACACACACACACACACACACACACACACACACACACACACACACACACACACACACACACACACACACACACACACACACACACACACACACACACACACACACACACATTGATCAATCTCATACAGTTGAGAGTTGAATCAGCATCAATGATTTTGTGCCCAAACAATAAAAATGCAGAACTTTTGATTTATTAGAGAATTGATGTGAGTTTCAGAATAAGCTGATAAATGTGTTTATATTTGTGATGATGTATCAATAACTCACACATGCTTCATAATTACAGCACAGCTCTAGACGTATCACACTTCTAGACTTTATTTATTTATAACAGCTCTAGACTTTATTTATTTATTTATTACACTTCTAGACTTACTGCTTCTTAATCACAGCCTTCGTCCCCATGGGGGAATCCAGGTGTTACAGCAGTAAGCAGTATCATAGTTACATGTAAGAGTAGTAGAGATGACCTCATCCTAACCATGAAACACAGGATAGTTACATGTAAGAGTAGTAGAGATGACCTAATCCTTCACTCTTCAGCATAGGCTCTTTCCTGTGGTCATTAACACCGGGTCAACCCGGTACCAAGACAAACATGTTGTAACGGTCAGATATTATATATTTAACTATTACTATTTTTTAAATGACGGGTTGTGAATGATCTCTACAGACACAATTGATTAGGCTGAAAGCAGTGCACTTCAATAAACAAACAGCTAACAAACACAGCCAGGAATAAAGCATGCAAGTTGTGGTCAAGTTTTAACCCCTTTATCTACTCAAATCAATGAAACAAAAATAATACATGCATTGTTCAAATGTACGCCGATCATGAAGCGGCCAACGGTAAAGTCCGCGTCTCACGCACGTCCGCACGTCCGCACGTCTGCACGCACGCTCCTATTGTTCCAATATCGGTCCGTGTAGCGTCTCCCAAACGCTCCCCAAAACAGCACGAAATAAGTAAATCCAATAGAAATCCAAAAGAAAACGTAATCCTCTCCAGAAGCGGAATAATCCAAGGAAATGTTCAGATCTCCACGGATAGAACAAACGATTATCCACGCTGGATATAAACAAAATATAAACGGTCTCACCAGTCAGAAGGGTGTCCTGATCGTCTTCCCCTTAAACGGTGAGTATTGACAGTTAATGTGGCCTTTTCCACCGATAACTTTAGAAGACTAGACAAATAAATAATCAAACTGGACCAGGTCTCCCGTGGACTCCCTGTCGGTTTGTCTCTGTCGTTTTTTCCCCCTGAGGGCCGGCAACTTCCGTACATTATATGGTGCGTCAGTCATTCACAGACCCGTCAATCAATCAATCACATTACATCAAAATGAAAGCATCAACATTTTAACCCCCCAAACAATAACAAAATCAAAACATAAACATCACAAAAGATAGGACCTTAACCTTAAAGGATGGCGTTCTTTTACTATTTATTCTTTTAAATGCCATTAAAAACCAAATCCCCTTTTACACATATGTGGCAGCGCTACAATATATTCAAATGAAAAGCAACCATTCTCACTGAAGGTTGAACAAACTGTGGAGGAGACTGGGTCTGTGTGGATCTGACCCACATCCCGTTGAAGATGAGTGGGCCCTGGGTCTTCGTGGTGGATCTGACCCACATCCCGTTGAAGATGAGTGGGCCCTGGGTCTTCGTGGTGGATCTGACCCACATCCTGAAGATGAGTGGGCCCTGGGTCTTCGTGGTGCATCTGACCCACATCCCGTTGAAGATGAGTGGGCCCTGGGTCTTGGTGGGTGTGGATCTGACCCACATCCTGTTGAAGATGAGTGGGCCCTGGGTCTTTGTGGTGGATCTGACCCACATCCTGTTGAACATGAGTGGGCCCAAGGTCTGCCAGACATGATTGCATCAGACATGATTGCATCAGAACGGCGTGCGCCATAATCTAGTTAAATAAACAGATACACAGTGACAGTTTATCTAACAACACTGTAGAGCTCTAAACCCTGATGTTAGATAGGAGAGTGTGGAGGGTTTATCTAACAATACTGTAGAGCTCTAGACCCTGATGTTAGATAGCAGAGTGTGTAGAGCTCTAGACCCTATAGAGTTGGTGTTGATAGACCACACTCTCACATCGCATCACAAGGCAGAACAGGATGAAAAAACAGTGAAAGGGGAAATACAAGAAAGTCCATCAATATGATTGGTTATATATGTTATATAATAGAATGAGCGCCATCGGAGCTATTTGTATCTTTGTATCTTGAAGTTGAACCCATGCAGCTCAACTTGAATTTGTAGCTTTGTATCTTTTGTCACTTTTGTAGCAACTACAAACGTCAGGCTTTGTATCTTCATGTGGTTTCCATTGATAATGAATGGCAGTCTGTATCTTTGTATCTGTATCTTTACAGTAACACATGTGAACATTGTAAGTTAGTAGTACGACTCCAGTTCATGAGTATTATATATATACATATATATATATATATATATATATATATATATATATATATATATATATATATATATATATATATATTATAAGCTTGATTGAAACATGATTTAACCAGCATATGGAACGTTTATCCTTCATGATTTTAACCGAATGATGCAGATGTATTTATCAAGGGCAAGTCTGGAGCCCCCTGCTGGAACTAAGAAGGATGGACAATAATTGACATTTTTTTTTACATTTATAAAATATAATATAATATAATATAATATAATATAATATAATATAATATAATATAATATAATATTTATAATATAATGATATAATTATGTTGCCCTAAGAAGGATGGACAATAATTCAGATATTATTAAATATAATACAGTACAATACAATACAATACAATACAATACAATACAATACAATACAATATAATATATTAAAGTATAGAATAATACAATATAATACAGTGTAGAATAAACCTAAGCTTCTGTGGCCAATCCAAATGAATGTCAAAACTTCAACATTTTCACATTTGCCAAAAATAGCCGATCTGTAAGCTGTGTGTGTGTGTGTGTGTGTGTGTGTGTGTGTGTGTGTGTGTGTGTGTGTGTGTGTGTGTGTGTGTGTGTGTGTGTGTGTGTGTGTGTGTGTGTGTGTGTGTGTGTGTGTGTGTGTGTGTGTGTGTGTGTGTGTATATTCTATATGTCTGATATGTCAGACATATAGAATTCATTGAACTGTGAGATATCAAGCCAGTGTTGACAGGGGTTGAGAATGTCAGATAGACTCTCACACACACACACACACACACACACACACACACACACACACACACACACACACACACACACACACACACACACACACACACACACACATTTAATAAAACACCAGACAAAAATAGCCGATCTATAAGCTGTGTGTATGTGTGTGCGTGTGTGTGTGTGTGTGTGTGTGTGTGTGTGTGTGTGTGTGTGTGTGTGTGTGTGTGTGTGTGTGTGTGTGTGTGTGTGTGTGTGTGTGTATATTCTATATGTCTGATATGTCAGACATATAGAATTCATTGAACTGTGAGATATCAAGCCAGTGTTGACAGGGGTTGAGAATGTCAGATAGACTCTCACACACACACACACACACACACACACACACACACACACACACACACACACACACACACACACACACACACACACACACACACACACACACACACACACACACACACACACATTTAATAAAACACCAGACAGAGATGACAGATGTGGTGGAGCTACCTGAACGTCCCTGTCCATCTGTCTCTTCACCTCCGACCCCCTCTCTCTCTCTCTCTCTCTCTCTCTCTCTCTCTCTCTCTCTCTCTCTCTCTCTCTCTCTCTCTCTCTCTCTCTCTCTCTCTCTCTCTCTCTCTCTCTCTCTCGTTCTCTCTCTCGTCCATCTGTCTCTCTGCTCCCCAGTGAAGGAGGAGTCACCCTGGTACTGCCCCCCCACCCTGCCAGAAAATCACTTTAGCCCTAATTAACTGCAATTAATTACACACACACACACACACACACACACACACACACACACACACACACACACACACACACACACACACACACACACACACACACACACACACACACACACAGGCCCAGAACAGTAGGTAGATTCTGTCATTCAATAAATCACACCCTATTAGCCTCCCTTGGCGCCAGACCACACACACACGCACACACACACACGCACGCACGCACGCACGCACGCACGCACGCACGCACGCACGCACGCACGCACGCACGCACGCACGCACAATATTGAAGAAGAAAAAAACCTTCCTAATGACGATGTCACAATTTTATCAGGAGCATTAGTGAGGATCTACTATATGAAGATTTGAAAAAATGGGTGAAGTCGTCCTTTAAGTTTTGTTATTTATTCTGTAGGACCAGTTTTATTAGCAGGAATGTACAGCAGCACAATGTGAACGCAGTGATTATGATTATTGTTTGGTCATTAAACTCAATGAATAATGGTGATCTCAATATGGATCAAATGGTGATGATCATGTCCGTAATGGTGCAGCCCTGCATGCTTCACTGCTTTCTCATGTAGTTTTTACATATGTCAGTAAAATCATGTCTCAAGGTCATTTTCCACATAAACACTATTCATCCATTTGTGTTTTAACTTGATCAATGTTTTATGCATAATGTAATAATGTCCTTTGAATATGTTGTTCTTGTTTATATTATAATGGTTTTCTCACCTTAACATCTCCATAGTTTAAATATTTATATTTTAATTAGATTGTCCCCTGCCTCCAGGCTGTATTATTTATTCATCATTATTTTGATCTTATTTGTTATTGAAACAGATAAATACTGTATGAAAACTAAACAGTTCAAAACACAGTGAAACAGGTTAAGACTTAGACAGGGGCCATTTTCGAATTGCAGCCTCCAGAAGGTGTATCTTTAGGGCAGTTTTGAAAGTGAGTAGGGTTTTACACTCCTCATGCATTCCACATTTTTGTTGAATAGCATGAGAACGAGTTCATTCCCTTTGTTGAGCCAAATCTGGGATGAACATGATTCGTGGAGGTGCCTCTAGTGTTATGATTGTGGACTTCACACACATTCCCTGCCAGAGGGTTTTTTTTATTTTACTTCCCCCAGTGCCAGTGTTTAATTTTTAATTTTTTAAAAGCCGAGATACAGGATTTTAAAGTAATAAGTTAACCAAGGAGTGAATGGAGCTAGACATCTTTGGATCGTGATATCTCTGGTTCTGTGTGGATAAATTGGGGAAAAAAAAGACAAAAAAAAAAAAAAAAAAAAGACCTTTTTTTTTTTTTTTTTGAAAAACGGTTATACTCGTGGATGGATTGTCTTGGCAGTAAACGGGTGTATTTTTCATCAACGGTTATACTCGTGATTGGCAGGTAAAGTGTTAACGTTTTGGAAGTATTTTGTAAATTGTAAATACAGGGGGATACCAATGTTGTGGTGTATCTTGAAGACCAGGCCCATTGTAAGTTGCTGTACTCTGTCCTCAACCCTAAGCCATCCAATCCTAGCAAAATGAGCAGGGGTTAGATGGGTTTTGTGATTGAGGCCAAGAAGTAGCCTTACTAGTTTGTTTTGGGATGTTTGGAGCCTTGTTTTTAAGGCCTTGGTGGTGTTGTGATACCATGAGGAGCATGCATAATCGTAATAACTTTGTATGAGGGCCCCTGCAAGAATCTTCAGAGTATTCTTACTGACTAGACGGCCAATCCTATACAAAAAGCGTTGTTGTGATGTTTATGTTCACATTAACTGTATATACAGTATATGCAGTACTGCCTGTAGAGTATATACAGTATATGCAGTACTGCCTGTACACTACAGGATGTATACACTACAGTACATTATATACAGTACGTATATATTACACACATTACACACACATTACACACACACAAATTACACACACACACACACACACACACACACACACACACACACACACACACACACACACACACACACACACACACACACACACACACACACACACACACACACACACACACACACACACACAAGGATGTCAGAGAGCAATCATGTCTCTCTTTACTCCCACTGGGAGAAAAACAAACAGAGGAGAGAGTGACACAAAATGTCTGTCTGTCTGTCTGTCTGTCTGTCTGTCTGTCTGCCACACTCCAGCTTGTGTCTGTATTGACGTTGTTAAAAGCTTTTCAGAGTCTTTGTAGACGTAGTTTAAAGGCAGCAGAGGAACAGAGGTGTCAGCTTCAATCTGTAATGTTAAAAACCTCTAGCCAAGTCAACAACCTTGGATTTAAACATTAACCTAGACTCTTCTCCCTTCTCTAAAACACCCTGGACAACGCTCCACACGTCCTATATTCTCTCTTCTCTAAAACACCATGGACAACGCTCCACACGTCCTGACCTAGACTCTTCTCTCTTCTCTAAAACACCCTGGACAACGCTCCACAAGTCCTAGACCCTTTTCCCTTCTCTAAAAAACCCTGGACACCGCTCCACACGTCCTAGACTCTTCTCTCTTCTCTAAAACACCCTGGACAACACTCCACACGTCCTACACTCTTCTCTCTTCTCTAAAACACCCTGGACAACGCTCCACACGTCCTAGACTCTTCTCCCTTCTCTAAAACACCCTGGACAATGCTCCATACGTCCTAGACTCTTCTCTCTTCTCTAAAACAACCTGGACAACGCTCCACACGTCCTAGACTCTTCTCTCTTCTCTAAAACACCCTGGACAACGCTCCACATGTCCTAGACTCTTCTCTCTTCTCTAAGATACCCTGGACAACACTCCACACGTCCTAGACTGTTCTCTCTTCTCTAAAACACCATGGACAACGCTCCACATGTCCTAGACTCTTCTCTCTTCTCTAAAACACCCTGGACAACGCTCCACACGTCCTAGACT
>NC_137619.1:7006335-7012102 GCF_963280865.1 Gymnoscopelus braueri | reverse complement strand
TTGTGTAATAAGCGTGCTTCCATATGATACAGTCTGTTTACTGTCTTTATTCACATGTAAATACATGAGATCTGAATGTTTGCATTTCATATTTGTTTTGGCAACGTGAACCTATGTTTTCTCATGACAATAATTCTCGTCTGAATCCACACACACACACACACACACACACACACACACACACACACACACACACACACACACACGCGCGCTGCAGCGCGCCCAAGTGTCTTTCATGTAACGGTACAATATTTGTCACGTAGGCTTGTAGCCTACATGAATGACATATTATGATACCAAACACATCGCCATGAATGAAATATGTTTGTATATGCATTTATTTAACCCATACCGAGCAGTGTGCGTTTCAGTTACACTAAAATAAAGCGGTCATGTAGGCTATTCCCCATGAGACTTGGGCGGGCTGCAGTGATCCCGTGCCGCCACGTTAATAAGAGATTGGAGCGTCGGGTTTATATCCTTAAAGGAGCATTTCACCCCTGGAAGAACTTACAGTCATTCAATGTTAATAATATTTGTAGTAGATAACAGTAGCAAAATTTGAAATTTGCACCCTATGGCCAGAAACATATAGAAGTCTGTGTGTTTGACTGGGGTTCGACTGGACTGCTGCATTACTACAATGACCATAATGCTTTGGGGCACTGCCCTTCCTTGTGGGGAGGGGAGGCTGCGTGGGGGTGTGGTCTACACTGTAGTCAGGAAATAAGGTGAGATAAAGAGACTATGAGTCAAATGACTCATAGTCTCTGAGGATATGGATACCACTCTAAAAATACAGATAAAACACAAAAAACACACCAGGATCATGTTTATGGGTCCTAGACCTAGATAGATAAATATAGGGGTTTGATGCAAAATCTGTGAAATGTCTCTTTAACCCAGCCAGGTTGTAGCCTACATAACTCCATACCATAGGACAAACTACTGTAAGTTTGTAGACCTCACTGTCCATGAAAAGATGGTCGGGAGTTCCGACTCCCGAAAATGCTCTTGCAAAAGCGCTCGTATATTTTGAAAATAGCAGATCTACGCGATGCGACGCTTGTGAGCTTGTAGATCTGCTATTTTCAATGCAGCCTGATCAGCAATCTTATCTGAATGACTGAATGACTGTTAAAGCAGTTATAAAATTATATATTTTCACAGGGATTATTTATGAGTGTGTTAGATACATTTTGGAGCGGATACATGTCCAGATACCTGTCAGACGGTCAGACAATGCTGCTCCGCAGATCTACAATGGAACAAACGGGTGTAGCCAAAGTCTACAACTGCCTCCGACCTGACTTGAGATCTGAGCGGGCCGTACGCTGAATACAACGTCAGGATATATTGATAAATAACGAAAGTTGTGGCGATCTCGCCGTAAGCCCATTATTTGGTCTACACCGCGTTGATAAATGAGGGCCACTAACTCTATAATCTCTCAAGAACAGATCCATCGCTGCGCTTGAATCTGTCGGTAGCCGTGTTGACAACCCATGCACATTGGCTACAAGTGGGCGTGCCATCAGATCAGGAAGCAGGCCGCGCTTTACCCAATCAAATGTAGTGGGTGGGATTGACATGTGTGCGGCTCGTTCCCCACTGGAAACAAACCGAAACTCATTTAACAATAGCGTCCTCGGAGCCGACAAAACCACGGAAAGTTAGTAACATTTTAACTTGCTCTTTCATCATAGAAACAAGTGGGCTTATAACCAAAACGATCCATGTTCTTTGGGAGAAATGGTGTTAGTGTTCCGTGGAGAAATATTGTTAGTGGGAATGAAAACATAGTCGCACCACCGGAAGTGAAAGGCTGAAGGCAGACCAAAACCCTGGTTTCCCTGAGCACGGGTCCTCCGTACAGCTCCGCCCAGAGTCAAATGAATAAGTGAAAAAGAGCAGAGGGCGCTGTTTTTCCTTTTTATTTGACGATGGGATCCCAGATTGCTAACTCTATATATGAGTAACCATTGTGTCTGTGAGGACATTAACTCTATAAGTAACCATTGTGTCTGTGGAGACATTAACTCTATGAGTAACCATTGTGTCTGTAGAGACATTAACTCTATGAGTAACCATTGTGTCTGTAGTGACATTAACTCTATGGGGGGATATAGTATAGTATCTAGATATAGATATAGATATAGATATAGATATAGATATAGATATAGATATAGTATCTAGATATAGATATAGATATAGATATAGATATAGATATAGATTTAGTATCTAGATATACATATACATATATATATCGATATAGTATAGTATCTAGATATAAATATAGATATAGTATAGTATATGAGTAATCATTGTGTCTATGAGGACATTAACTCCAACAGCACTGAGAAGCAGACTTGGCAACGCTCGACACGGTGACTTGACTCAAGTCCGCTTTAGACGGCAGAACCTAATTATATTTATCATATTTTTGTAATATGTTATTATCTTTACTTTTAGTAGGTGCAGAGAAAATATTATGTTTATTGAAGCACCAGAAATGAACACAATATTGAGAAAATTCAAACGCTCTGAAGATCTAACCCCACCCCTTCAAAACTAAACAAAAAAAAAAAACACAGTTTAAATAGAAAGTTAAAGTCATGTTGTTAATAAGTACCTCTAAAAACTCATGTTGAAAACAAGCTGCTGAGGTGAAGCTGAAACCTCTGTTTCACCATCAAACGCTAATGTATGTGTGTGTGTGTGTGTGTGTGTGTGTGTGTGTGTGTGTGTGTGTGTGTGTGTGTGTGTGTGTGTGTGTGTGTGTGTGTGTGTGTGTGTGTGTGTGTGTGATCATGTGATTGATGTGTGTGTGTGTGTGTGTGTGTGTGTGTGTGTGTGTGTGTGTGTGTGTGTGTGTGTGATCATGTGATTGATGTCCTGACATGTCATGAGACTGGACGCCACCTGACCGCGTCTGACCGGCTATGACTGTCACACACTGCCCATTACACTTAATTACACACACACACACACACACACACACACACACACACACACACACACACACACACACACACACACACACACACACACACACACACACTTACTTGTATACACATGTACACGGAAGCACTGGGCATGACCCCAGATACACACGTACGCACACGCACACACACACACACACACACACACACACACACACGCACACGCACACGCACACGCACACGCACATGCACACGCGCACACACACACACACACAGTGCAGGTGAAGGTAATCAATACGATGCTCCATTTGTTGGTGATCAATTCTCATTGTGATTGGTGGAGGATAGCGTCCCTTTAACTTCTAATCATCGATGGGAAAGCCAATTAAATCACTCCGTTCCTCCTCAATTAACATCGATCCACAATTTGTTCCTATCGCACTTACATCCTATAATGTGTGACACTGTGTCACCATGGAAACACTCTGTCACCGTTTAGCATTAGATGTACATGAAGCATACAGTAAAACATTAGTTAGATAAAAAACAACACAACAAAAAAAAATATATTCGAAAACAAAAATAAAAGGTAAAGTAGTTGTAACTTTGCCTTTTTGGGGGTTTTCTAATATCTTTTGACACAGAATCAATGGTTTTATGGTCATGACTCACCGCTTGGTTCCAGGCATAAAAAATAATGTTTATGAAAAATGTTGTAGATCTCTATGGAATTAAATGAATTAGCTTTCTAACTGCGGAACCGCAAAATGGCCGCCACTGCTGTGCTCTGTAATGAGCATTAGTGAGGACCAATTATATGAAGATAAGGTTAAAAATGGGTGAAGTGCTCCTTTAAGTACAGTACTTGAGTATAAAGGTACTTAGTTGGTTTCGTTTAAACGGCCCGACAAAAAAAACATAACTTCTGCTCGTTTAACGGTCCTGTCAGGTCACGACCTGATCTCACACACACACACACGCACACGCACACGCACACGCGCACACACACACACACACACACACACACACACACACACACACACACACACACACACACACACACACACACACACACACACACACACACACACACACACACACACACACACACACACACACACACACAGAGGACTCAGTTTAAGGTTCACTGCTCACTAATAGCTGCTGTCTTCCCTTGTGCAAGGCAGCAGCTAAAGGAGTCAGGGGTCAAACCGACGGTGTAATTACTGTGTCTAATAATCTGACATCTAATCTGCTGCAGTCACACAGATTACCCTGCCTGGTGCTGAATATAATATCTATACCCCCCCCCCGGTCACACACACACACACACACACACACACACACACACACACACACACACACACACACACACACACACACACACACACACACACACACACACACACACACACACACACACACACACACACACTGGTACAACCATACTTGGAGGATATCTTTTTAGGATGGTGATTTCTATGAATGTCATATTTAAGATTTGTTTTGCCATTTACTGTAAGACTGAAGACGAGAAATAGATCTATTTAAGAATGATAGAATTATACATTAGAATGAAAGAGTGATAGAGTGATAGAGTGATAGAGTGATAGAGTGATAGAATGACAGAACAGAGATGTTCTTCTTTGTGGGTCAAGGAGAGATTTAATGACTTCATTTCCTCTCATTATTCTGACTAATAATTAACTCTGTATGTGTGTGTGTGTGTGTGTGTGCGTGTGCGTGTGCGTGTGTGTTTGTGTGCATGTGTGTGCGTGCGTGCGTGCGTGCGTGCGTGCGTGCGTGCGTGCGTGCGTGCGTGCGTGCGTGCGTGCGTGCGTGCGTGCGTGCGTGCGTGCGTGCGTGCGTGCGTGCGTGCGTGCGTGCGTGCGTGCGTGCGTGCGTGCGTGCGTGTGCACACAGTGAATAGCTGATTAGCATAATTAACATGGTTATGTTAATTATGGTAATTGTGGGGAGTTAATTCTGCTGATAGAACAGATCTGTAAAGGTGAACTCTGTACGGAGATAATGACTTTAACCTGAGGCTTGTGTGTGTGTGTGTGTGTGTGTGGGGGGGGGGACTGTCTCAAAGACAAACATCACTTAACTAGATAAAACTTTGGTGTTTAACACATTCCCTGCCATTGACGTAGATCTCCGTCTTAAAAAAAAAAAACGTCCCTTCCGTTCACTCCTATATAAGGATTTGTTAAAAAAAGGTACAAAATTTCACGTAAATTGCACGCTGCGTTTATGATTTGAGGCATTTTGTTCAAAACCTGCAAACTTTGGAAGCCAATCTTAGCCAATCAGGATGGAATATGGAAAATCGGACGATCTGTGTTGATCACATGACTATAGAGATACCGATTTGTGTGATGTTTGGACATCTGTAGGAGTAATAGCAAAAAATGTTTTTTTTGCAAAAATCAGCCTCCTGGTGGCGCTATGACAGGACAATCGGAAAGATTTGGGGCAGAGGTTTGGCTTTGGCATCCAGGGAGTGTGTGTGCACAGTTTCGTAGCGAACGGGTGCCAGAGATTAGCTGTTCACAGACAGACGGACACATGGACACATGGACGGACGGACGGACAGACAGGGTGCAAAACATAATCTCGGCCTTGCCTTTCGGCCTGGTGGAGACAATAAAGCTACATGTAATTATAAAAGTAGACACGTAGATACCGTACGGCATCGCTACTCTGTTTGTGTGTGTGTGTGTGCGTGTGCGTGTGCGTGTGTGTGCACGTGCGTGTGTTGTGCCTGTGCGTGCCTGCGTGTGTGTGTGTGTGTGTGTGTGTGCGTGTGTGTGTGTTTTTAG
>NC_137619.1:6983835-6986335 GCF_963280865.1 Gymnoscopelus braueri | reverse complement strand
CCCTGTAGTCAACATGTGACTCATATCCCCCTGTAGTCAACATGTGACGTTTCTGTCCCCCCTTACAGTCAACATGTGACGTTTCTGTTCCCCTTACAGTCAACATATGACGTTTCTGTCCGCCCTGTAGTCAACATGTGACTCATATCCCCCTGTAGTCAACAGGTGACGTTTCTGTCCCTCCTGTAGTCAACATGTGACGTTTCTGTCCCCCCTTACAGTCAACATCTGACGTTTCTGTCCCCCCTTACAGTCAACATGTGACGTTTCTGTCCGCCCTGTAGTCAACATGTGACTCATATCCCCCTGTAGTCAACATGTGACGTTTCTGTCCCTTCTGTAGTCAACATTTGACGTTTCTGTCCCCCCTTACAGTCAACATGTGACGTTTCTGTCCCCCCTTACAGTCAACATGTGACGTTTCTGTCCCCCTTACAGTCAAACGTCCGTCCCAAAAAGACGGACGTCTCAAGAAGTCACGGGTTTGACTTCTTGAGACGTCGTTCCAAAGGGAATGGTTGACAGGAGAACCTACTGATGGTCTTCTCTGTGCTGAAAACATGCTGCATTATTTAAAGAGGATTTACCTGGGGAACCCCCATCCCATCCACACACTGATAGACAGCATGGTTCCACAGTTAGATGAACACTGTGGATGTAATATAATATAATATATAATATGTGACGCTGTACATATTTCATATTTCAGTGAGTGTATGGAACGGAGGGCCTCAGGGTTCAGTCAGTGAGCAGCACCATTATTAATAAAACCAAAAGTCTTATGTAAGCAAAACTCAGTGAAGGAACACATTCTGATTGGAAAGAAATGCTACAGTAACAGTACAGTATGCCCTCAGGGTCCTAGTGTCCCTGGATATTACATTTAAATACCATGGATATGATTACATTTAAATACCATATTTATACTTAAGTAATACTAGGTAACTTTAAAACAAAAACTAAAGTTAAATTGTATATCTTTTGTGAGTGGCAAATGTTTCACAACACCCAACTCCATGAATTTCACCCCCGAACGCCTTTTATTTATATATTTTCTATTGAACGGTGTCGGGGGGGACTTTCCCGGGAAAATGACGTCATCTGGCCGGAAAACGGAGGCGGAAATGCACTGGTTTCCTGTTTGGCCAGGAACTACCGCAACGGTTTCCTGTTTGGCCAGGAACTACCGCGCTAATAACAAAAAGGAACCTCATGCTGATTTTAAGAGAATGTAGGATTGGAAGATCGAAAAAGAACAGAAAAAGAAAGCACAGCTCATGGTAACTAATGCTCCACTGGCTAAGAGAAACGATCCACAGATAGTATAAAACAATTAAAAGAACGCTTTTTGAAACGCTTCCGGCTTCCGGTGAAAAGAAATGGAATTCTGGGTAATCGAGGACTACGGAAATTGTATGCAGTGACGGTAGTGACCAGCAAAGGTTGCTAAAATTATTTATTTGTGAATCTGCATTGTACAACTTTAAATACCATGGATATGATTACATTTAATTGCCATATTTATACCTTAAATACCATAGATATGATTACATTTAAATACCATATTTATACCTTAAATACCAAAGATATGATTACATTTAAATACCATATTTATACCTTAAAGGGAAAAATACTTTTTTGTCTCCGCCGAGACTATGTTTTGCACCCTGTGTCTGTCAGTCCTTCCGTCTGTCTGTGACCAGCTAATCTCCGTTGGCCCGGTCGCAGCAAACTGTGCACACAGACTCCCTGGATGCTAAAGTCAAACCTCCGCCCCAAACTTTTCAGATTGGCCGGTTATAGCGCCACCAGGAGGCCGATTTTTGTAAAACATTTATTTATTTTCCATATTCCATCCTGATTGGCTAAGATTGGCTTCCAAAGTTTGCAGGATTGGTTTGTTTTGAACAAAATGTCTCAAATCATGAACGCAGCGTGCACATTTCCACTATGCCGAGGAAGAAATGGCACCCTTTTGAAATTGGCCTATTATAGCGCCACCAGGAGGCCACAATAACCTACCTGACCTGGTGGAGACCTGTGCTCCGAGGAGCCCCTTTTCTAGTTTTCTATGGATTAGTCACCCCATGGAGACTTGAATTCATGGATATTTTTGTGTTTTTATCGCATTCATAAGCCAATAATTTGATGACCAGTGGATTGGTAGGCAGCGGTTCCGGTAGGAGACACAAAGGAGACTCTTTGTGTCTCCTAACGGAACCGCTGCCGGTCATAAACATGAATTCAAGTCTCCATGGGGTGACTAATCAATAGGAAAAAAAAATCATTTTGGGGGTGAACTATCCCTTTAAATACCATGGGTACGATTACATGACACCTTAAATACCATATTTATACCTCAAATACCATATTTATACCTTAAATATCATATATATACCTCAAATACCATATATATACCTTATATATCATGGATATGATGACATTTACACCTTAAATACCATATTTATACCTTATATACCATGGATATGAGAACATTTAC
>NC_137619.1:6958274-6960774 GCF_963280865.1 Gymnoscopelus braueri | reverse complement strand
TAATTCTGGAGGCGCCTCGGTGCGGCTGCCGCTGCAGAGTACAATGAATAATAATCTATATGAATAATGATAATTTAACAATTGTATCAGACTGCTGACAACGTCAAACTCCTTTCAACACTGTCTGTCAGATATATAGCGAATTACATTGATATTAATCAATAAATGTTTAATCTAATCTCATTTGGAGCAGTTTAAAACAGTTTCCCTTATTACATAAATGTGTACAGAATGCTGAGAATATAGCACAGATCAAAAATTACTTGTAAATCCCAAGCTTGGAACAAAGGCTAAGCCTTAATTTGTTTATTTGAAGGTTTTCTTTATAATTTATTTCATCTGGGACATATGTTTTAAAATTCATTTATTTCATAATACTTATATATTTAAAGTTATTTTACAGATAAAAAAGTATATGTCTTAATGTGTACCTTACAGTTAATGCATTGTACCTCATGAATAATAAAAAAGGCTTAATTTCATATATTGAAAAGAGGACAAGAGAAAAATACAGTTGTTTAAAAAATACATGATTTTTGTAAGAGAAATAATCAAGGTTTTTCAGTAATTTGTCTCGAAAATAAATGTGCTTAAAAATCGTGAAAAATCGTATCGTGAACCTCGAATCGTGATTCGAATCGTATCGTGAGTTGAGTGAATCGTTACATGCCTATCCATGACACTCATGATATATTAACTCTATGGATGCTCCATGACGCTCATGATATATTAAACTCTATGGATGCTCCATGACACTCATGATATATTAACTCTATGGATGCTCCATGACACTCATGATATATTAACTCTATGGATGCTCCATGACGCTCATGATATATTAACTCTATGGATGCTCCATGACGCTCATGATATATTAACTCTATGGATGCTCCATGACGCTCATGATATATTAACTCTATGGATGCTCCATGACGCTCATGATATATTAACTATATGGATGCTCCATGACACTCATGATATATTATAAATCTATGGATGCTCCATGACACTCATGATATATTAACTATATGGATGCTCCATGACACTCATGATATATTATAACTCTATGGATGCTCCATGACACTCATGATATATTAACTCTATGGATGCTCCATGACACTCATGATATATTAACTATATGGATGCTCCATGACGCTCATGATATATTATAAATCTATGGATGCTCCATGACACTCTTTGATGGAAAACCTCACACCAGAACTTCATTAAATACATTATTTATGAATGATTGAGACCTTTGTCATATAATGGGTTCAGGAATATAAAAGAGGGACATAATTATAACAGGTTGTTTTATAATCACTTGCTTTTCCATGTGCACAGTACATCATTTTATTGAGGCATCTAAACAGCGGCAGGTATCGTCTCTGTGTCTGAGGTATCGCGAGATTTGGTTGCCAGACAGGAAATGGTGGACGATAAGATACACGATAAGATACCTCTATAAAATCGAAAAGCAACACAGCAGAAAACTATGTGTGATATGTCTTCTTTTATTGTCCTCATCAGAGGATTTTATGAAGGTCTCAATCATTCAGAGATTCTGTTTGTTCATAAGCATCCAGTGAGACCAATCTGCCCAATGGAATTGCAGGATGGAGAAAATGACGTCGGTGTCCCTTCCTTAAATAAGAGATTCCTTGATTGAAATAGGGAAGTTGTTTTGTTCATTCATTCCTTGCTTGTCTGTTCTCTACTGTTCTCCACCACCCAGCACCCACCTGTCTGTTCTCCACCCTCCACCCACCCCAGCACCCACCCTGTCTGTTGTCCACCCTCCACCACCCCAGCTCCCACCAGTCTGTTGTCCACCCTCCACCACCCCAGCACCCACCCTGTCTGTTGTCCACCCTCCACCACCCCAGCTCCCACCAGTCTGTTCTCCACCTCCACCACCCAAACACCCACCTGTCTGTTCTCCACCTCCACCACCCCAGCACCCACCTGTCTGTTCTCCACCACCCAGCACCCACCTGTCTGTTCTCCACCAGACCAGCACCCACCTGTCTGTTCTCCACCACCCAGCACCCACCCACCTGTCTGTTCTCCACCACCCAGCACCCACCTGTCTGTTCTCCACCAGACCAGCAACCCACCTGTCTGTTCTCCACCACCCAGCCACCCACCCCACCTGTCTGTTCTCTACCACCCATTACCCAGCAGCCACTTGTCTGTGCTCCACCTCCACCACCCCAATACCCACCTGTCTGTTCTCCATCTCCACCACCCACCTGTCTGTTCTCCACCACCCCAGCACCCACCTGTCTGTTCTCCATCTCCACCACCCCAGCACCCACCTGTCTGTTCTCCACCTCCACCACCCACCTGTCTGTTCTCCACCACCCCAGCACCCACCTGTCTGTTCTCCATCTCCACCACCCAGCAACCACCTGTCTGTTCTCCACCACCCCCAGCACCCACCTGTCTGTTCTCCATCTCCACCACCCAGCACCCACCTGTCTGTTCTCCATCTCCACCA
>NC_137619.1:6945774-6948274 GCF_963280865.1 Gymnoscopelus braueri | reverse complement strand
CCATGACCAGGAAGTGGGAGGGGACAGCACTGATGAGGGCGGTCCTGGTGCTTGTGGGCGTGTCTGCGCTCTGCAGCGCTGCGGCAGTGGGGGGAGGGGCCAGGAGTGGGAACGCCCACTTGGAGAGGCGGAGCCACAGACACAGACACCTGACAGGTAAAGTTAGCTTCCTATCTCATGAATATTCATGTGTTGCTTCCTATCTCATGAATATTCATTTGTTGCTTTGTCATAACTACGTTATGTTAACGTTATTAACTCTTTCACGTTGATAACGATAATAACTAATATAATATAATATGTAATATATCCAATAACGTTAACATAACTACGTTAAGTTAATGTTATTAACTCTTTCACGTTGATAACGATAATAACTCATGTAATAAAATATATAATATATCTAATAACGTTAACATAACAACAAACCTTTGTAAATGTTTGTTTAAAGGCTGATATGTAACAGTGTGTGTTATAATCAGAACACACACATTAGTGTGTATTAAGTGTGTAACAGGGTGTTATAATGTGTTTACTTTCAGAACACAGACATTATTGTATATTAAGTGTGTAACAGTGTGTATTATAATGTGTGTGCTTCCAGAACACAGACATTAGTGTGTATTAAGTGTGTGTTATAATGTGTGTACTTTCAGAACACAGACATTAGTGTATATTAGGTGTTTTATAAAGTGTGTACTTTCAGACCACAGACATTAGTGTCTATTAAGTGTGTAACAGTGTGTGTTATAATGTGTGTACTTTCAGGGCACAGACAGAGGACAGGGAAGGAGGGTCAGGTTCTACATCGGTCCAAACGAGGATGGGTCTGGAACCAGTTCTTTGTTATTGAGGAATATACTGGACCTGACCCTGTTCTGGTGGGCAGGGTGAGTACCATGAACCATGACCTTTAACCCCTGACCCTGACCCCTAACTAGTGTTGCCATGTCTGCTTATTATAAGCGACGTTGGGCTTATTTTTCTATGACACATGATTATAGGCCAATACACAGTGTTGAGCTTGTTTTCATAGACCTGGCTGGTTATTTCTCTCGCAAAATTAGGCAACATTGCCCCTAACCTGACCCTGTTCTGGTGGACAGGTATCTCTGGTCCATAAAGTTAGAATGGTCCATAGAGTTAGAATGGTCAATAGAGTTAGAATGGTCCATAGAGTTAGAAGACTTAAAATGGTCCATAGAGTTAGAATGGTCCATAGAATGGTCCATAGAGTTAGAATGGTCCATAGAGTTAGAATGGTCCATAGAGTTAGAATGGTCCATAGAGTTAGAAGAGTTAGAATGGTCCATAGAGTTAGAAGAGTTAAAATGGTCCATAGTTAGAATGTTGGGTCAGTCTATCAGTATTAACCTTAACGTTGGGTCAGTCTATTAGTCTTAACACATTGAATGCCAGTCGCGTAGATCTACGCGAACCTATTTAAAGCCGCAGAGTGCCAGTCACGTAGATCTACGCGAACCGCCGATTCCCATTGAAATTGCCCCAGGTGCACTTTCAGAATGTTTTTGATCCATTTCCGTTTCCGGTTTCCGGTCGGAAACAGAATTATTCGTTTTTTCGGTATTTCCGGTTTTTTCGATCGTATCCGCTTCCTGTCTGGGATCCTGTTTAAAACTCGATTTTCTCGGTTGTTGTTTTTCTCCTCGCTGATCACTGTTTAGCGTTGATCTGCTGTATCTTCAAGATGGCGGCACGGATTTGGAAACTATTTTCGCTGGCCGTTTCTCACAGATCCGCTGTGTGTTTAGAACCAAATGAACGCGCACTTTTAACTTATTTAGCGAGGTCTGTGGCGACATGAAAAAAACAAAAAAACAACAATAAAACGCTGGCACTGGTGAGTACATTATGAGATTAAACTCTGGCATGGAATGTGTTAATGTTGGGTCAGTCTATCAGTGTTAACACATTTACCGCCGGGCCCGTAGTTCTAAGGGCCTTTAAATCCAACGGTTAAGCGCCGATCCCGTAGCCTACGGGCTGTGGTGCTTTTTCCTTTTTTTCGATTTTTTTTTTTTTTTAATTTTCTAGGGGGACCATTTTCAGTGTAACACCACCCGATGTCGACCGGAAGTGCGATCACGTTTTTTGTTTCCCGTCTGTCTCCATTCTAAGTCGTACACAAAAACCCCTGTAAAAGCCCCTGTAAACATGTAGTTTTTCATCCTCGCATTTCCCATGTTAACTTAAACGATCAGAACTCAAACATGGCGGCTCCGTTTGACACGTGGTTTGGACTGGTAGACGCAGGGAGATGTCCGCGATGTTTACCAACAGTGCACAGCTCAATCTTAAGGATTTTAACAAGATCTATGGCGACGTGAAAAAAACAAAAAACAACAATAAAACGTTGGCACTGGTGAGTACATTATGAGATTAACCTCTGGCGGTCAATGTGTTAATGTTGGGTCAGTCTATCAGCCTTAATGTTGGGTCAGTCTATCAGTCTTAATGTTGGGTCAGTCTTTCAGCCTTA
>NC_137619.1:6930774-6943274 GCF_963280865.1 Gymnoscopelus braueri | reverse complement strand
TTAAATGTCCTTATCTTTAACCTTTTTAACTGTCCTTATTTTTAACGTTTTTAAATGTCCTTATTTTTAATGTTTTTTTTACGTTTTTAAATGTCCTTATCTTTAACGTTTTTAAATGTCCTTATTTTTTACGTTTTTAAATGTCCTTATCTTTAACGTTTTGACAAAATTTAGCTCGGAAACGGCTGTGCGTTTCGGTTCAACCAATCAGTGTCAGCCGAAGGTCTCGTTCCCACCGGCCTATGGGATCTCTGGACTCCAAATAACAGTGTTCAGAGAGAGAGAGAGAGAGAGAGAGAGAGAGAGAGAGAGAGAGAGAGAGAGAGATGTTTTCAGATCCATATTATAATGTACTGTTTAAGTTTAAAACACTGTCTGGTCGTCATCTCGAGTTAGATAAAAAACGACATAAAATCTCGTCGGTGGCAGGCAAAGAGTTAAACTAACAACAAATTTCCAGTGAAGCTTTATTCCAGTATCTATGACCGTGGGTTAACAATGTGTTAACACGTTGATCATATAGTTCAGTAAACTAACAACAGCTTTATTCCAGTATCTCTAACTTACTGTTCCTCCGGTTTCATTCCCAAAAGCCCATAATTCAACAAGCTTCAACTCCCTGTCCAAATACTATTGAAGAATGGATGGATGTAGTGTAGGATGGATGAATGGATGGATGTAGTTCTTTCCTTTCAAACATTTATTCTAAGAACCCTTCAGGGAGCCATGATGTCACATGACACCATGTCTACCCAGAATGCATCAGTGTGGTCACAGCTTAACGCTTCTATCTGAACCACAGTGGTGTAAAGTAACTAAGTACATTTACTTAAGTAAGACATGTGAGTACTTCTTACAGCACAGTTTAACACTTCTATCTGAACCACAGTGGTGTTAAGTAACTAAGTACATTTTACTTAAGTAAGACATGTGAGTACTTCTTACACCACAGTTTAACGCTTCTATCTGAACCACAGTGGTGTTAAGTAACTAAGTACATTTAGTTAAGTAAGACATGTGAGTACTTTTTACAGCACAGCTCAATGGTTCTATCTGAACCATCAACGGGGGTCCAGGGTTCAGGTTCCAGCCGGAGGGGACGGACAAAAGACCACAAACGTTTTACTTTTCTTCAAAGGAAGGAAAAACTTCAAAGAAAAGCAATCCTTCACATCGTGGCCGGGATGCGAGGAAATCGAAGATAACAGATTATTTTTAGGATAGAAGCTGCTTCTGTATCAAGAAAAATAACCACTAAGATGCTTTTAAACGTATTATAAACCCTCAGAAAGCCTGCTGTATGTAAACAGATACAGAAGCGTTTCCATGACGTCACTGATGAACAGCGCTGGTATTTTTACTTTAAGAGCATCAACGTGAAAAACTAAACAAAACTAAAAAAGTCCAGAAAGTTAGTTTGGTCATTTGAGTGTTGAATATGGTCTCTGGGTCATTTGAGTGTTGAATATGGTCTCTGGGTCATTTGAGTGTTGAATATGGTCTCTGGGTCATTTGAGTGTTGAATATGGTCTCTGGGTCATTTGAGTATTGAATATGGTCTCTGGGTCATTTGAGTGTTGAATATGGTCTCTGGGTCATTTGAGTGTTGAATATGGTCCCTGAGTCATTTGAGTGTTGAATATGGTCTCTGGGTCATTTGAGTGTTGAATATGGTCTCTGGGTCATTTGAGTGTTGAATATGGTCTCTGGGTCATTTGAGTGTTGAATACGGTCTCTGTCGACGGGCAAAAAAACCAAATCTCCATATTTTAACTTGTTACGTTTCCTCCTTAGTTAACTCATTCACTGCCAGAGTTAAACAGCATCTATGGCTTCCCTTGCCAGCGATTCTGAGCGTTTTCACTAACTTTAAAAAAAAGTCATAGAATATTATTCTTCACAACGATCCACCCGTTGATCGCTTTAAACGACGTAAGGGGGTCTCGTAGAATCTGAGAATAAAAATGTGCCGGCGTCGCGACAATCCATTCCATAGTTATCGGCAGTTGGATGTAGCTTGTTTTCAGAAAACAGAGAAAATTAGATTTTTATAAATCCTATAAAACTGAACCAAACCAAATCCATTTTGTTGTGATCACGTGATCTTTGACTGTGATCTTCCTCATCATCATCATCATCATGATTCACAGTTCACAGTCTGTGGAACAGCGCCCTCTAGCGTAAACCACTGAAAACACCACCTACTCGTCAACTGGTCAATGGCAGTGTGAGACTTGGGGCCAAATGACCAGTGTACTCGTCAATGACCGCCAATGACTCTATGTCCAGTGTCACACAGAAGTAGCAAAAGTATCTGATCTACAAGCTCTAAATGCGTAGTCTGGGGCAGTACCCCCCCCCCCCCCAGGGACCCGCCAGGGACCCCCATGAGAGATGTTTCTAAATTCCAAGCTCACAAGGTGTGAATCATTATTTTTTATAGTTTAAAGGAAACGTTTAAAAAAGCTCATTATTATTTTAGTCACAAGCTTGTTAATATTTTTCATTGGTTCAATGTTTTCACTTTCAAAAGCAGTGAAAAGAGCCGATCTTCAAGACCTCACCATGTAGTAGTTTCATTGATTTATGAATAAATAACGAGGTGAAATGTTGGAAACACCAGGTTTCTGACCGACAACCACATGCTGAGTGTTTCACACTGCAGGGGAGTCACACACACACACACACACACACACACACACACACACACACACACACACACACACACACACACACACACACACACACACACACACAGATTATGTCCCAATGCAGATCTTATAGCTGAGAGCTTGTAGATCTGCTATTTGTGGCTATGATGAATACAGGTGTGTGTCTGGGAGGCCTCAGGGTACCGCCTCAGGGCGTCAGGTTTAGTGTTTCTGTTGTGAAGCAACTGGCAGCGCTGGGCTTCCTGAGATCAGCTTTCACTGTTAATGAATAATGGATCACACACACACACACACACACACACACACACACACACACACACACACACACACACACACACACACACACACACACACACACACACACACACACACACACACACACACACACACACACACACACACACACAGGCAGTTCATTAACAGACGTCAGTCACGGTGAGAGCCACATCGTGCGGACAGCCACATCGTGCGGTCGGCTCCTCTGTTGTTCCAGTCTGTTACAGTCGTTATTGGAATCACGTTTCTGGACGTTTCGCTGACTCCACCACTTCATCTCTATAGGTCTATAGGTCTAATATATGACTCCACCACTTCATCTCTATAGGTCTATAGGTCTAATATATGACTCCACCACTTCATCTCTATAGGTCTATAGGTCTAATATATGACTCCACCACTTCATCTCTATAGGTCTATAGGTCTAATATATGAGTCTGACCCCACCCCTCATGCGTTACTGTACATGTAAAGTACAGTACTGTTACTGTACATGTGTTACTGTACATGCGTTACTGTACATGTGTTACTGTACATGTAAAGTACAGTACTGATATTGTACATGTAAAGTACAGTACTGTTACTGTACATGTAAAGTACAGTACTGTACATGTGTTGTAAGAGAGGTTTTCAAAGTACGGGCAATAGGAAAGGAGAGGACAATCAATGTAATTAATTAATTAATTAATACAAAATAAGAAACATCACGATATAGAATATAAAATAAATACTATTATACTTTATTGATCCCTGAGGGCAGATTAAAAAGCACAGCTGCTCTCATCAGCAAAGCAGAACATTTTAATTTATTATTATTATTCTTCAAGTCATTTCACAACAGGAGGCAACAGCCACAGGCTGAGGCTGTTTGAAGGTCTTTGGTTTTATATCTCTGCTAAATTAACTTTTCAGCAAAGTTAGTATGGTGACTTTATACATTGTCAGATACTTATATTATCACTTTACCCAAATACAGCTCAAGTGGAGTTAGGAGGTTTTTCACCATTAATGTGGAAATAGTTGTTTTGTCCATCATTGAATAGAATGAGAAGGTGGAGTTAGCAGGTTTGACTGACAGATTGAGGATCCAATGGAGTTAGGAGGTTTAGTAGGAAGTGCGTTTTAATACTTTTCATTGGTTCAGCATTTGTTAACCCCCCCCCCCCCACACACACACACACACACAAACACTTTCACTTGATAACAAATTCAAAACAAGCAAACATAGCAGATCCACAAGCTCACAATGTGTCGCAGCGCGGCGCGTTGTGAGCTATTTTTGTTACTTCTGTGTGACACTGTGTATAGTATGACAAAGTAGAGCATTAATTAAAAAAATAATAATGAGATACAAGGTTTCTGCCTGACGATATGAGAGAGTCCACTTTCTAACCACCTGTCCACTGTACCAAGACATCACAGACACATACTGACCACCTGTCTGTACCAAGACATCACAGACACATACTGACCACCTGTCTGTACCAAGACATCACAGACACATACTGACCACTGTACCAAGACATCACAGACACATACTGACCACTGTACCAAGACATCACAGACACATACTGATCACTGTACCAAGACATCACAGACACCTACTGACCACCTGTCTGTACCAAGACATCACAGACACATACTGACCACCTGCCCACTGTACCAAGACATCAAAGACACATACTGACCACCTGCCCACTGTACCAAGACATCACAGACACATACTGACCACCTGCCCACTGTATCAAGACATCACAGACACATACTGACCACCTGCCCACTGTACCAAGACATCACAGACACCTACTGACCACCTACCCACTGTACCAAGACATCACAGACACATACTGACCACCTGTCTGTACCAAGACATCACAGACACATACTGATCACTGTACCAAGACATCACAGACACATACTGATCACTGTACCAAGACATCACAGACACATACTGACCACCTGTCTGTACCAAGACATCACAGACACATACTGATCACTGTACCAAGACATCACAGACACATACTGATCACTGTACCAAGACATCACAGACACATACTGATCACTGTACCAAGACATCACAGACACACACTGACCACCTGTCTGTACCAAGACATCACAGACACATACTGATCACTGTACCAAGACATCACAGACACATACTGACCACCTGTCTGTACCAAGACATCACAGACACATACTGATCACTGTACCAAGACATCACAGACACATACTGACCACCTGTCTGTACCAAGACATCACAGACACATACAGACCACCTGTCAGATCACAAACACGCAAGAAAGTTTTGAAAACATGACTAATGACAAAAAAATCCTATAGCTGTTGAGTGAAGTACAATCATTATGCGTATCCCCCTGCACTGAGAGAGAGAGAGAGAGAGAGAGAGAGAGAGAGAGAGAGAGAGAGTGGGTAGAAGTGAGAACTGATTTGGATGCTCTATAACTAAGGGAGAGAGACAGACAGATACTGATGGTGAGACGGGTAAAGCAGCACAGTTCATTCCACAGCGTCCACATAAATAAAAACATATAAATAGTCATAAATGTGTCATAATCAGCTCTCTAGCAGCTCCAGAGAGCCGCTTTTATAATGTTTGGCCAAAAATAAAGTGCAAAGCGCTGACTGTCTGCCTGAGGCCGAGGTTTAATGCTTAAATACAGCAGACGTTGACAGTCTCTCTACATACCGCCGTCCGACAGGAAACTGGTATCTCTACATTTTACGGGGTTTTATTTATACTTTTGGGGTATGGATTGGGTTTCATATTTTAGACTGTGCAGGGAAAAGCATATCCAAGCGTACTACACACATCTAGGTCTATGTAAAGACCACTTTAATAAGTGATGACGTTCTAAAAAACTAAAGGTTTTTAGAACGATTCCTCAGAGACGCAGCCCATTGTTTCCCATATAACTAATACATCCATATAATCAGTGGTGTAAGTAACTAAGTACATTTACTAATAAGTTCTGTACTTAAGTACAATTTTGAGGTACTTTTACTTTACTGTACTATTTCCAGTTTTCAGTACTTTTACCTCTACTCCACTACATCTCAGAGGCAATATTGTACTTTTACTCCACTGCAATTATTTGAAAACTTTAGTTACTAGTTACTTTGTAGATATAAATTATTACATTATAAAGCATACATTAACCACTTTAGCCCTATTTTATACCTAGGCTATTTGAAAATAGCAGATCTACAAGCTCACAACGTGTTGCATCGTGACACGTTGTGAGCTTGTAGATCTACTATTTTCAAACATATTACTTACTTTAACTTTTGGTACTTTAAGTACATTTTGGTACCAGTACTTTTGTACTTTTACTCAAGTAAATTTTGAAATCCAGACTTTTACTTGTAACAAAGTACTTCTACATTGCAGTATTGATACTTTTACTTAAGTAAAACATTTGAGTACTTTTTCCACCACTGCATATAATGTATCCATATAACTAATGTATCCATCATCTCACGTCCCACAAGAATTGAAGCTTGTGAGAGTAATCCCTCTGTATAGAGTAATCCCTCTGTATAGAGTAATCCCTCTGTATAGAGTAACCCTCTGTATAACAAGGGAAGCAAATTAGACCCTGGCAACTACCGCCCTTTTTTCAACCTTTGTTCCATATCAAAGGTTATAGAGAGGTTAATATTATACCATCAGATCAAAGGTTATAGAGAGGTTAATATTATACCATCAGATCAGAGGTTATAGAGAGGTTAATATTATACCATCAGATCAAAGGTTATAGAGAGGTTAATATTATACCATCAGATCAAAGGTTATAGAGAGGTTAATATTATACCATCAGATCAAAGGTTATAGAGAGGTTAATATTATACCATCAGATCAAAGGTTATAGAGAGGTTAATATTATACCATCAGATCAAAGGTTATAGAGAGGTTAATATTATACCATCAGATCAAAGGTTATAGAGAGGTTAATATTATACCATCAGATCAAAGGTTATAGAGAGGTTAATATTATACCATCAGATCGCTAAATATCTCGCTGAAAGAAAAAAGAAAAAATACTTTTTGAATTCCAATCTGGCTTCAGAACATTCCACTCCACCACCTGCCTTCTCTATTTGACCGACTACATCAAACGCCAAGTAGACTCTGGCAAACACTGTGGCATGGTTATGTTGGACCTCTTATAGGCAAACACTGTGGCATGGTTATGTTGGACCTCTTATAGGCAAACACTGTGGCATGGTTATGTTGGACCTCTTATAGGCAAACACTGTGGCATGGTTATGTTGGACCTCTTATAGGCAAACACTGTGGGCATGGTTATGTTGGACCTCTTATAGGCAAACACTGTGGCATGGTTATGTTGGACCTATTATAGGCGTTTGACTCTGTAAACTATTCCATACTGCTGCATAAACTGAAGGCATTTGGGTTTGATAGTGCTAGATAGAATTTCAGGCAGTTGGCAACAGTAGCATTAAATACAACTTTAAGGTCACAAAGGTCATATTGAGTCATATTAATAAAACACAGACACACAAAATGACGAAGTGTCTCCCAAAGAGCACAAAGAAACAAACCTAATCAATGCAGCCTATTAAAAACAAATCCGGTTCCAGAAAAAAACGCAAACTGCTACAGTGAAGCAAAATACACGCACGCACGCACGCACGCACGCACACAGACACACACACACACACACACACACACACACACACACGCACACGCACACGCACACGCACACGCACACGCACACGCACACACACACACACACACACACACACACACACACCTCGACATGAAGAGAATGATTACCCAGACACACACAGACACACACACATTTGTCAACCAACATAAATAAACGAGGCCACATTTGTTACAACAAAACTAATTGGGAAAACAGACGCATCTCCATTTGTTACGACCAGAACCTCTAAGACACAATAACTGACCAGAACCTCTAAGACACAATAACTGACCAGAACCCTTAAGACACAATAACTGACCAGAACCTCTAAGACACAATAACTGACCAGAACCTCTAAGACACAATAACTGACCAGAGCCTCTCAGACACAATAACTGACCAGAACCCTTAAGACACAATAACTGTCCAGAACCTCTGACACAATAACTGACCAGAACCTCTAAGACACAATAACTGACCAGAGCCTCTCAGACACAATAACTGACCAGAGCCTCTCAGACACAATAACTGACCAGAACTCCCCATCTCTCTCCCCATTTCCTGTCCCCCCCTGAGAGAGAGAATAGCTATAGCTACTTGATGTGTTGTATAGTATATATAACAGTTGTATTTATTGACCATATATTTGTACAGAAGGATGAAACAAACATGCTAATAGAGCTTGTTATTTCCACTGCGCTCCTTCACTAGAGAACAAGAAAGTAAACACACACACACACACACACACACACACACACACACACACACACACACACACACACACACACACACACACACACACACACACACACACACACACACACACACACACACACACACACACACACACACACACACACACACACACACAATAATGTGTCAGCTTCACTTCAAAGCACACTGGAAACGCTAGTACAGATACATAAATACCAGCAGACAGGGCAGAGACTCAAAGCGACTTCACATTATGGTGTGTGTGTGTGTGTGTGTGTGTGTGTGTGTGTGTGTGTGTGTGTGTGTGTGTGTGTGTGTGTGTGTGTGTGTGTGTGTGAGAGAGAGTGAAATAGCAGATGCCTTTACTGTAATATGGGTGGCTATTTTTATTTATTAAAAACATTCCTGAGCCTTGTGCGTGCATTGCAATATTGCATAATTTTCACCAGATTTTTTTTGGCTTGGCGGTAAAAATGTCAGGCCCGTGGGTGCCGGGCCTGAAATGGACTGCCGGAAACCCTGGAGAACACAAGGGGAGGTTAATGTAAAAAACATCTATCAGGAGACCATAAAGAGAGGTAGATGTATAAAACATCTATCAGGAGACCATAAGGGGAGGTAGATGTATAAATAAAACATATATCAGGAGACCACAAGGGGAGGTTACCTGTCTGTGTGTTTAACCTGTCTGTGTGTTTAACCTGTCTGTCTGTCTGTCTGTCTGTCTGTCTGTCTGTCTGTCTGTCTGTCTGTCTGTCTGTCTGTCTGTCTGTCTGTCTGTCTGTCTGTCTGTCTGTCTGTCTGTGTGCAGGTACCTCTGTGATGCAGGTGACAGCCACAGACAATGACGACCCCACCTATGGGAACAGTGCCAGGCTGGTCTACAGCATCCTACAGGGACAGCCCTACTTCTCTGTGGAGCCACAGACAGGTAGGTGGTGAGACAGCTAAACACATGCAGCCAGACAGCTATGTCACAATATCGTCAGAAAGTTACAGGATATTCACACAGTATTGTAACAATGATCTGAGCTATGGGATCCGACACCAGTCTGCCATGCAACAGAGACAACGCTAAGTGAGCTATAGCTCGCTCAGAGGAGAGGTGAGGTGTGTGGTGTGTGTTAATCCACATCTAATCTCTCAAGAACAGATTCTGCTCTGCGCTTGAATCTGTCCGTAGGCGTGTTGACAACCCGTGCACATTGGCTACAAGTGGGCCGCGCTTTACCCAATCAAATGTAGTGGGCGGGATTTACATGTGGCGGCTCGTTCCCCACTGGAAACAAACCGAAACTCATTTAACAATAGCGTCCTCGGAGCCGACAAAACCACGGAAAGTTAGTAACATTTTAACTTGCTCTTTCATCATAGAAACAAATGGGCTTATAACCAAAACGATCCATGTTCTTTGGGAGAAATGGTGTTAGTGTTCCGTGGAGAAATATTGTTAGTGGGAATGAAAACATACAGTAGTCGCACCACCGGAAGTGGAAGGCTGAAGGCAGAGCAAAACCCCGGTTTCCCTGAGCACGGGTCCTCCGTACAGCTCCGCCCAGAGTCAAATGAACAAGTGAAAAACAGCAGAGGGCGCTGTTTTTCCTTTTTATTTGACAATGGGTTCCCAGATTAATCCACAGCAAACGTTCTCCTAACGTTCTAGTAAATATAACAGAACTTTGTGATGCTGTTCAACATCATATAAAAAGCCTTTTTCATTGGTTGTTGTCCAAACTCTGCATGTTTGCTTCCTGGTTCCTGGTTGTTCCAACTAGAGCCCCGCCCCCCTCTCCTTCTCCTAATGTCAATGTCAAGGACCCCACATTCATTCAGTTATGTATTTGGCCGCAGACCAGGACCCCTATACAGACCAGGACCCCTATAGAGACCAGGACCCCTATACAGACCAGGACCCCTATACAGACCAGGAACCCTATACAGACCAGGACCCCTATACAGACCAGGACCCCTATAGAGACCAGGACCCCTATACAGACCAGGACCCCTATACAGACCAGGACCCCTATACAGACCAGGACCCCTATACAGACCAGGACCCCCATACAGACCAGGACCCCTATACAGACCAGGACCCCTATACAGACCACGACCCCTATACAGACCAGGACCCCTATACAGACCAGGACCCCTATACAGACCAGGACCCCTATACAGACCAGGACCCCCATACAGACCAGGACCCCTATACAGACCAGGACCCCTATACAGACCAGGACCCCTATACAGACCAGGACCCCTATACAGACCAGGACCCCCATACAGACCAGGACCCCTATACAGACCAGGACCCCTATAGAGACCAGGACCCCTATACAGACCACGACCCCTATACAGACCAGGACCCCTATAGAGACCAGGACCCCTATACAGACCAGGACCCCTATACAGACCAGGACCCCCATACAGACCAGGACCCCCATACAGACCAGGATCCCCATACAGACCAGGACCCCTATACAGACCAGGACCCCCATACAGACCAGGACCCCTATACAGACTACGACCCCCATACAGACCAGGGCCCCCATACAGACCAGGACCCCCATACAGACCAGGACCCCCATACAGATCAGGACCCCTATACAGACTAGGACCCCCATACAGATCAGGACCCCTATACAAGATTTATATTGTTAAAATGTTTTTGTCTCCGCCAGAGGTGGAGAGTATGTTTTCGTTCTTGTCCTTCCGTGTGTCCCCCCGTCTCAGCCAAGCTAACATTGGTCAAGCTTCGCGTGACACGTGACAATATTGTTGTTACCAATGCTCTGATTGGCTAGCGAGACGCATGATGACATAGAAACCTATAAATAGGTGACGCACTTCAAAAAATCTATTTTTTGAAGTGAGCTTCCATCAGCCAAGCTAACATTGGTCAAGTGACACGTGACAATATGTAATATAAATAGGTAAGACAGGATTAATCAGGAACAGTACTGTGCTCCGAGGAGCACATTTTCTAGTTTAAATATTCCTTTATTGTCCTTTTAGCCTTAAAGGGGAATTTTGGACCACGGTTTTCTTACCTTTTCTCTGATGTTATGATATCCTAGGATGAATGGTACAGTAGAAAAAAAACTCTTGAATGAGCCCACCGGACGTCTCGCCAGACGAGATTGAAATCTCGTCTGGCGAGACTTCCGGTGGGCTCATTCAAGACAACCACATTGCATCAAAATATGCGATCTAGCGCAAGGCCTATTGGCGCGCGTTGTTAGCTGTGGCGGACCCGGGATGGAGTTATGAAATGTTTCTACTGTACCATTCATCCTAGGATATCATAACATCATAGAAAAGGTAGGTAAACCGTGGTCCAAAAATCCCCTTTAATGTCTGACTGTACCTCGTGATGTTTACATTCATGTTTATATTTCTGCTATATTAAGTCATTTAAATGGAGGGTCCCACTGGGAACCTCGTATTTTATAACACACTTCTCTTCTGGGGGTCCCTGGCACAACATATTTTCAGATGGGGGTCCGTGGCCAAATATATATAAATTTGGGGGTCCTTGGCATGAACAAGATTGAGAACTACTGGACTATATTGTTGTATTGCAACTTTAACTTGAGTAAAAACATCAGAGTACTTTTACTCGAGTTAAAACATGTTCAGGCCCATAGGCGGCGGGTAATGAAGGCTATGTAGGCTAAACCTTCCCAAATGTTATGCTGGGAAATTCTGGGAATTGTGCAAATTATATATATTATATGTGCGCAGCATTATTTAGTAAATGTTTTGATAATAAAGCAGTAAAATCAGGCAAAAATAAGAATTAAATAACCTAACCTAACCCTAACCCTTAACTGAAATAAAGTTACCAAAAACCAAAAAGAAACTAACAAAATCCGTCCAGAAACCGCATTTTTTTGCGAGCGTGCACGGATTTCGGCGCCCGCGTGCGGCCGACCCCCAGCCTTCCCAATTGTCAAGCTCAACCGCCGCCTAATCAGACAGAGGAGGCTCAGCTGTTGCTATGCAACTATTAAAAAAAACTGACCCTTCTGCTATATATAAGTAATTTATTTAGGATAGTGAAAATAGCCAATCTACAAGCTCACAATGTGTTGTGACGTGACACATTATGAGCTTGTAGTTCGGAAAATCGTCAACACAAATCCAGTTC
>NC_137619.1:6908274-6915774 GCF_963280865.1 Gymnoscopelus braueri | reverse complement strand
GAGACATGGACCCTCACAGTGGAGTCAGTACTGCTGTATGGAGCTGAGACATGGACCCTCACAGCACAACAGTAAAAGACCCTGGATGGAGTCTACACAAGCATGCTATGAATGGCACTAGGTGTCACAGGGACCACATCAGAAATGTGCTCCTCTACGGTTTCCCTTTGTCTTGGGTCTCTGTATTTTCATTATCGTTTTTCATTGAGTGTCAATATTAGGCTTGTGCCTGGTTGTAGGTTGAAATCCCTGTGTCGCTGGGTACTCCTTTATCAAAGTACCCAGTGTGTGAAATATTCTCCTATGAAAGATTCCTTTAAATGACAGTTCAATATAATTAGTGTCTGGTTTGAAATGGAGATCAAGCTGACTTTGCTACAATCCCTTCAACAGAAGTAGAATATATTATATTACATTATGTTATTATAAGTCATTCAAACCGTCTTTTCAAGTCATTGTAGTTTCATTGCATAGTCCAGGGGTCTTCAACATCTTTCATCTGAGAAAGTGATGAAGCAGGAACCCCCACTACATATTGTATACATGAGAGTGATGAAGCAAGGACCACCACTACATATTGTATACATGAGAGAGATGAAGCAGGGACCCCCACTACATATTGTATAGATTAGAGATGAAGCAGGGACCCCCACTACATATTATATAGATGAGAGATGAAGCAGGGACCCCCACTACATATTGTATAAATGAGAGAGAGATGAAGCAGGGACCCCCACTACATATTGTATAGATGAGAGATGAAGCAGGGACCCCCACTACATATTGTATAGATGAGAGATGAAGCAGGGACCCCCACTACATATTGTATAGATGAGAGATGAAGCAGGGACCCCCACTACATATTGTATAGATGAGACAGAGATGAAGCAGGGACCCCCACTACATATTGTATAGATGAGACAGAGATGAAGCAGGGACCCCCACTACATATTGTATACATGAGAGATGAAGCAGGGACCCCCACTACATGTTGTATAGATGAGAGATGAAGCAGGGACCCCCCACTACATATTGTATAGATGAGACAGAGATGAAGCAGGGACCCCCACTACATATTGTATAGATGAGAGATGAAGCAGGGACCCCCACTACATATTGTATAGATGAGACAGAGATGAAGCAGGGACCCCCACTAGATTTCATAGATAGCTTCATACCTCTCATACCTCTCACTCTGTACTTGGTCTGCTCTTTTTTACCTCGACACCAAACGTCTTTGCTGAACATAGCTGATCTATGTGAGCTTGTAGATCTGCTGTGTTTTGGCTAAAGAATAGGAATGCTGTTAATGTAACTCTGTAGTAACTTTGAGGACCCCCTAGGGGTCCCGGACCCCCTGTTGAAGACTTCATGAATCAATACAGTTTCATTCCAGAACAAAGTGACTTGAGGCTCTGAGATGAAACAGTGTTCTGGTCTTCTTAATGCATTAAAAATGGGGAGAATTTACTTCATTTGCTTTGAGAAAAATCCTCCTACAGACAGACAGACAGACAGACAGACAGACAGACAGACAGACAGACAGACAGACAGACAGACAGACAGACCATATCATAAGTTGCAAAACTCTTACTTTTCAGGAAATATAAAAAAAGGGGAAAAGATAATTGCTATTTTTGTGCACCACTGTTATGCAATAAAGTAGGACATTAATTTACTAAATAAAACATAGCCCGTTGAAATATGGAGACAGAAGGTATAACTTTTTTATGTTATTAAAAAGATGTTTGGATCCCAACGGATCTAAACTCATACCTGCTTTAATAATGCAGAGTTTGGGACTCTTCTTTTCTTTTATTTTCTTTCTTTTCTTTTCCCTTTGCTCTTAATTTGCACCCTGGTCATGGTGAGACTGAGAATACAATAGAGAGGGGAAAATAAGGAAATCTGTGCTCATTTCTTCCACTAAAACTATGACGAAAAACTCTCGGCCGACTACCTACAACTACATTATATATGTACATTATGTATGTTATATCTAACCCTACTACTAACCCTAACCTAAATGAAACTAAAATAAATGACTATCTAAATGAAACTAAACTAAATGACTACCTACATGAAACTAAACTAAATGAAAACCAAATGAAACTAAACTAAATTACTACCTAAATGAAACTTAACTAAATTAAAACTAAATGAAAAAACGAAGTAAATTGACAATTAAGGTCAACAAATACAAACTAGACTAAAATGTTAGAACTAAGACTAGTCATTGTATGAAGTCATGAACGGGAAGACTGTGTGTGTGTGTGTGTGTGTGTGTGTGTGTGTGTGTGTGTGTGTGTGTGTGTGTGTGTGTGTGTGTGTGTGTGTGTGTGTGTGTGTGTGTGTGTGTGTGTGTGGGTGTGTGCGCACGCGTGCGTGTGTATTAAGTGCTATTAGTTGTCATCTCCACCACAGGCTCTGATGGGGTTTAATACTGTGGAGCAACAGCTCCCCCTATAGACGTCTGAACACACTGCAGCCTGGACACTTAACAAGTCCCCTCAGTCTGTCTGCATTAATAATACTAATTATTATTATTAATAATTCATAATTAATATTAAGCTCTAGTCTAACTTTCTGTAGAATGTACAAATATATGTTCACACACAGTTATAATTTTAAACGCTGCCACCATAATATTAAATGTTCTGACACCATCCATTAAAAGATTTAGATCACTGGTTTCTTTCAAAACTGGCCTTAAAAAACATCTATCAGGAGACCATAAGGGGAGGTTAATGTAAAACACATCTATCAGGAGACCATAAGGGGAGGTTAATGTAAAACACATCTATCAGGACAGGAGACCATAAGGGGAGGTTAATGTTAAAACACATCTATCAGGAGACCATAAGGGGAGGTTAATGTAAAAAAACATCTATCAGGAGACCATAAGGGGAGGTTAATGTATAAAACATCTAACAGGAGACCATAAGGGGAGGTTAATGTATAAAACATCTATCAGGAGACCATAAGGGGAGGTTAATGTATAAAACATCTATCAGGAGACCACAAGGGGAGGTTAATGCAAAAAACATCTATCAGGAGACCACAAGGGGAGGTTAATGCAAAAAACATCTATCAGGAGACCACAAGGGGAGGTTAATGCAAAAAACATCTATCAGGAGACCACAAGGGGAGGTTAATGCAAAAAACATCTATCAGGAGACCACAAGGGGAGGTTAATGCAAAAAACATCTATCAGGAGACCACAAGGGGAGGTTAATGCAAAAAACATCTATCAGGAGACCACAAGGGGAGGTTAATGCAAAAAACATCTATCAGGAGACCACAAGGGGAGGTAAATGTAAAAAACATCTATCAGGAGACCACAAGGGGAGGTAAATGTAAAAATCATCTATCAGGAGACCACAAGCGGAGGTTACTGTATAAAACGTCAATCACTTCCGCCATACCTCCTTTTTCTACTTTGTACATAATAGTGTTTGTATTTGTTATATTTACATGTATTATTTTGTTATTTGTTTATGCTATGTTGATGAATTGAATACCAGGACCTTTTTGTGTTATCCTTTTTGCCTTAATGTCTGACTGTAAATGTGAGGTCCTTACATTTATGACTAATAAAGTATTCAATCTCTCTCTCTCTCTCTCTCTCTCTCTCTCTCTCTCTCTCTCGCTCTCTCTCTCTCTCTCTCTCTCTCTCTCAGATGGTGGACTTTGAGACAAAGAGAACGTATACGCTGAGAGTGGAAGCGTCCAACCCTCACATTGACCCTCGGTTCATCTCCTGGGGACCTTATAAGGATGAAGCTACCATAAAGGTAAAAATAAAACCTTTTAGCATGTGTGAGTGAGGCACCTTTGAAAACAACAATTGTGTACCCGACCGCACAGTCTGTGTGTGTGTGTGTGTGTGTGTGTGTGTGTGTGTGTGTGTGTGTGTGTGTGTGTGTGTGTGTGTGTGTGTGTGTGTGTGTGTGTGGTGTGGGTGGGTGGGTGGGTGGGTGGGTGTGTGTGTGTGTGTGTGTGTGTGTGTGTGTGTCAGAAGGAGCGAGTGCATTTTACGGCAGCGGACCTGCCGCGGAACTGCCGGCAACTGCCGGTGGAGGAGCGGCAGCTGGCGGCAGTGACTGCCGGCGGTGCAGCGGAACTGCCGCGGAACTGCCGGTGGAGGAGCGGCAGCTGCCGGCAGTGACTGCCGGCGGTGCAGCGGAACTGCTGGTGGAGGAGCGGCAGCAGTTTTGGACCATGACGGAGGCGCGCCGACTCAGTAGACCTTGAGGCCAAGGAGTCGCGCCCCGAGCGCCTCCAGGCGCGAGTGTGGGCGGGAGACCATCTGTATATATATGGGAGACCATCCCCATATATATATACAGTTTACAGTTTACATCATAATAATAATACATCAATAATACATCAAATTCATAGAAATAGTAATCTAATAATAAAGTAATACAAAAGTAAACCAATAATCGAATAATAACTAATACATACGTAAACCAAGAACCTATCATCAGCCTACATTGAAACTATACACACTATAAGATGCCAGCTCAACAATGATCTGGCATCTGTCTACATAACATGATATCTAAGTTACATTTTAGCCTTTGCATAATCCTGCAAGGTCGTCAAGGCTAGGGCAAGTGCTACGGCTGAGGTGGAGTCTGAGGAGGAGAGTCTTCAGATTACGGCGGAAGATACATATATATTATGTATCTATACTATGGAAGCCATGAAGGGAGCTGACAGGCTGCTTTTCCAGTCTCCTTAATTCAAGTGGCAGATGGCATGAGGTCTTTGTGATCTTCTACCTTGTTGGCAGCACCTTAGTTTCATCATATCTGCTTCTCTCTGTTTGTAACAATGGAGGAGAACTCATTGTTTGCGTCGTGCAGCCTCTCTGTTCTGTTCTTCTATGTTCATTTATATTCTATTCTCTCTTGGTGACGTCGATCAGTGTGTTACGCAACACTTCAAAGATCTGACTCACTGTGATGGAGTTAACCCTTTGATTTACACACTTTACACCTGGAAACCTGACCCTCTCTCTCTCTCTCTCTCTCTCTCTCTCTCTCTCTCTCTCTCTCTCTAGATAACAGTAGAGGATGCAGATGAGCCTCCAGTCTTCGTTGCTCCCAACTACATATTTGAGGTTGAGGAGAACGCTCCTGCTGGCACCGCGGTGGGAAGGGTCCATGCCAAGGACACTGATACTGCTAACAACCCTGTCAGGTACACACACACACCATAGAGTTAAAAACAATAGAGAGGGCACCGGATATCCCCTCCCATCCACTAGCATTGAGTTGCTCACACAGCGCATGGGCCGAAATCACCCCTTCTTCCGGGTTGTGAAATGTGGTGGGCGAGGCCTATTTGGGGGCTTCTGCGCGTCACTTCTGTGACGCGTTTTGCGTCACAGAAGCGCGCAGCCCCGTGCGCAAGCTCGTGCGCACGCTCGTTCGTGACAGTGGCCCAGGCTGCAGTACCTCAAATGGCCAGCATGTCCATTCCGCTTCAATGAAACCACTGGGTTCTGGGGGCTTGACACACACACACACGCACGCACGCACGCACACACGCACACACGCGTCATTATATTATCATCACTTTACCCAAATACAGCTCAAGTGGAGTTAGGAGGTTTTTGACCATTAATGTAGAGATAGTTGCTAATCGTTGATTAGAATGACCAAGTCCTACGTTGGAGTTCACTCATTAGTTAAATATTTATAAAACCCACACACAGACATAAAGGGTGTTCAATAGCACTGATTTATAAAAGAACATAACAGAGTTAAAAAGCAGAGATAGGAGGTTTGAGGATGTGTTGTTTATGTTTCCAGGTACATGATTCCTCGCTACACAGACGTAGAACAGTTCTTCAGCGTCAACGCCGAGGACGGCATGATCACCACGACCCGACCTCTGGACCGAGAGGCCTTGACCTGGCACAATATATCTGTGTCTGCTACTGAGATAGGTACACTAAACACCACACACACACACACACACACCTGGCACAATATACCTGTGTCTGCTACTGAATATACCTGTGTCTGCTACTGAGATAGGTACACTAAACACTACACACACACACACACACACACCTGGCACAATATATCTGTGTCTGCTACTGAGATAGGTACACTAAACACCACACACACACACACACACCTGGCACAATATACCTGTGTCTGCTACTGAGATATAGCCTGGTAAACCCTCCCTCCGGAAATCTCAATTCCATTTCATTTCAGGAGTGAGTCTGGCATGAACCGCCTCTCTGCAATATTGGCTGTATATGCAAACGGTCGCGCCTATCAGCGTCGTCGCACATCGTTCTGTGATTGACAGCGACAGTTGGCCAATCAGGTGGCGAGTTCGAGTGAGCCCAAAACACGAACGGCAGCCATCTTTTTCTGTGGCAGTTTTCTCCGCTATTTTTTTACTTCAAAAAGCTCTCTAACTTCTATTTTGAGGCACGGAATTTACTTATAAGATATCGTTTGGATAGAATGTAGTTGTTTAACTTCATATATGTGGTCAATTAATCATGACAAAGCCTATTAAAAAATAATAATTAGAGAACCGGTAGGGGCGGGCAGTGACACCATTGTACCCGAAAAAGGCAACCCATTTTGGGTATGGCTGTCTCAAAAGTCCCGTCGCGTCACATTAAGATTGGTGAACTGCTGATTGGCTGAAGGGGAAAAAATTATCATTGGCTGAAGGGGTTGTCAGTCAACGGTATTACTCCCCGCCCAACTCCAGCACAGCCAATATTGCAGACAGGCGGATCAGGCCAGACTCACTCCTGAAATGAAATGGAATTGAGATTTCCGGAGGGAGGGTTTACCAGGCTAACTGAGATAGGTACACTAAACACCCCACACACACACACACACACACACACACCTGGCACAATATATCTGTGTCTGCTACTGATATAGGTACACTAAACACTACACACCACACACACTCACCGGCAAAATATATCTGTGTCTGCTACTATAGGTACACTAAATACTACACACCCCACACACACGCACGCACGCTCTCACGCACGCACGCATGGTGCGCGCTCACAGCACTCGCACACGCGCACACGCACACACACACACACACACACACACACACAAACACCTGGCACAATATATCTGTGTCTGCTACTGAGATAGGTACACACTAAATACTACACACAAACACACACACACACGCACGCACACACATCTAATTACTTTAGTTAGCTCATCACATCTCAGTTAGCTCATCGCTCAGCAGACATTTTGATTTTCACAAATCACCAGTTTAGATGCCAGAAATGGAAACTTAAGTACTGTGTTTATAAAAAAATAAATAAAGATTTCCCAGCAACCCACCTCTCTCTCTCTCTCTCTCTCTTCTCTCTCTCTCTCTCTCTCTCTCTCTCTCTCTCTCTCTCTCTCTCTCTCTCTCTCTCTCTCTCTCTCTCTCTCTCTCTCTCTCTCCTCTCTCTCTCTCTCTCTCTCTCTCTCTCTCTCT
>NC_137619.1:6840774-6903274 GCF_963280865.1 Gymnoscopelus braueri | reverse complement strand
AAATGTGTGGAATAAATATTAAGTTTCAACAATTCTGTCAACTAAGAATTACATCATAGCCTGCGACACACGTTTCGGCACGGTGCCAGCCAGGCATGTAAATAAACCGGTGGGTGTGTGGTTCACTGCTATGCTATGGATTCTAAAGTTAAAAAAAGAAAGATAGCTGAGGAAAACAGAGGATTTAACAGTTCGTGGACAGAGGCATTTGCTTTCATTGCCACTTCAGATGGATTTCCTGAATGTTTGCTCTGCAATGAAAAGTTATAGTAAGTCCTGTGGTACTCGCTGATCCTGCTCATTGTTGCCAGGTCTGATTATTATAAGCGACTTTGGGCTTGTTTTCCTGTAAAGTTGCTTGTAAATATTCAGTTGCTGGTTGCTTTTCTTTTGGCTTGTTTCTGAAATGTAGTTAGTTATTTGGGCTTGCTTTCAAGATTAAATATTGTTTGCGGCTCCAGACATATTTTGTATGCATTTTTTTGGTCCAAAATGGCTCTTTAAACATCTAGGGTTGCCGACCCCTGCTCTAAGCTGTGATCAAAAGTACAGCCGACCTCGAGAATGAACACCTCCCTATGGTTTTCATTAACAACGATGACATCAGCATCAAATGTTAGAGAACACAGAATCATCATTACACAGGCTAAACATGCTCGGCTTCACAGTAGAATGCTTATACAGCATGATGGAGGACCTGAAAATAGAAGAGATATCTTTTGATGTCAAATCCACTATTCTTTCATGCCTACTTATGTAGAGTCCCCTGTATACATGGCACCCATTTAAGATGTGGGACATGGTTTCAGCTATTTGTTCATGACCATGATGTATACAGTGAGGAGCATGGTTGCCTGGAAACCAGATGGAGAGGTTAAGTTTAGATGGTAAAACCTGCAACCTCGCTTTCAGAGTGAAGACAACAATGCATTCGTCTAAAGCAAAACAAATTAACACAGAGTGAGAGACAGAATGGTCCTCAGCAGGGAGACATGCAGTTCTCCTTTGCAGCCTCAGCTCAGTCCAGTGTTGTCGCTGCCTTTGCTGTTGTGCCCATGTGCCCATAAGAGGCGACCTCGGGCATTAGTCAGTGGGAGATGGTGTTCTGTTCCACACACAGTCATACTGTAGATGCTCTGACAGAGATACTGGAGTCAGATATAAAGTCCTCCGAGACAGCCATCGCCTCAGAGTTAGACCCTACCCACTTCAAGGTAACATCAGCCCAACAGCACAGATCCTTTAAGTCCGGCCAGTCTGACCACACACCGAAGCCGGGGGAGAGACTGTCTAGCTTTCCACTAAGTTTCCTCCTGAAGCCTAGGAAGCTAGGATCCGAGCCACATGCCAGGGGGACCTTACGTCGTTTTACACACACACACACACACACACACACACACACACACACACACACACACACACACACACACACACACACACACACACACACACACACACACACACACACACACACACACACACACACACACACACACACACACACACACACACACACACACACACGGCTCTGGAATCTGTTTCTCTATTTCTTCTTTTTTGAGGCACAGATGAAAATGATTCAAGTTCAGCATAATCTATTTTATTATAAAGACCAACAGTGCCGAAAATATATAAAATATAATACAATTATATAAAATATAATACAATTATATAAAATATAACGCTCATTTAACTGAATAACATCATTTAGATTAGCATATATTACACCTGTATCACTATCTTTCATCCCTGACTGTTGTTAATGACATATAAAAACATACAATATTCATAACCTGACCATAGTAAAAGAGAGAGAGAGAGAGAGAGAGAGAGAGAGAGAGAGAGATCTATCCATCATTCAGTGTATGTAATCTCTCTATGTCAAATGTGTCCACAGACAGCACAGCGTCGGTGCAGGTTCTCCGTAAAGGCTTCCTGCGCTCCACTCAGGACGTCTTCCATCTTCCCATCGAGATCAACGACAACGGCTTCCCCGCCATGAGCTCCACCCAGACGCTGACTATCAGGGTGTGTTCCTGTGACCGCCATGACACCCTGCTGTCCTGCAACGTGGAGCCTTACGTCCTGCCGGCGGGCCTGAGCACCGGAGCTTTGATCGCCATCCTTGCCTGTATCGTCATTCTACTGGGTAAGACCTGATCTATACTAGCCTGGTAACCCCCCCCCCCCCCCTTCCAGAAATCTCATTTGCATTTGCCGATAGGCTAGTCCACATTGGGTGTGGCCTGAGGGCTTATCTGGGCGTTTCTGCGTCGTCCACAAAATGGACTAGCCTATCAGCGTCCTCACGATTGATTGCGAACGTTGGCCAATCAGGTGGAACCCGAGTGAACCCGAATGGAGCCGAGTGCAGCCGAACGAAAGCGAACGGCGACCATTAAAAATGTGTCAGCCCACAGCCAAAAAGCCAAACAGGCCCTCATGCCAGACTCACTGGATTTCCGGAGGGGGGGCTTTATCAGGCTAGATCTATACTAGTATCTGTATAGTCATTCTACTGGTAAGAACTGATCTATACTGGTATCTCTATAGTCATTCTACTGGGTAAGATATGTTCCTAATAAGGTGTTCATAAGGGGTATAAGGGAGTATAAGGCATTAACCTTCAGTAGAATATCAGTGGATTGTCCAAGCATAGTTACTGAGAATAGGGGCTCATTTGTCAGGTGTGAAATGGTTTCAGGTGTGAATTGGTCTCATTTCACACCTGGCAAATCAGACACGTCAATGTGGGACAAAAATAATAAAATACTTTACAGGGAAAGATCAGGAAAAGTGAAGATGAACGTAAAGAAGTCAGATGTCGTGTCTAAAACTAAACGATTTCAGATGACTAAAATATGACTACAACTAAATTTTATTTAATTAAAAAGACTGTGTCTAAGACTGCATCAAAAGTTTCGGTCGAAAACACATTTTGAATTATTCAAATGCTAATCACTCATAATAATATATATATATGCTCGCATTCTGGTGAATATTCTGTGGTGAGTCAGGAATTAGTTGCAGAAAATGAAGAAACTGGTTCTAACCAGAACTCCCAGCAGTAAAACTGGATCCACGAAAACACACATTTCCCCAGAGAAATCATGTCTTCACACAAATACAAATACTAATAAAAATATAAGCCTGGATTTCTGGAAGAAAAAAAGGGCTGGTTCCATCATAAAGTGGAACGGCGCGGAAGCAAATGAATGGACCAGTTCCATCATTTTCACACCCCACCCCTCGTTTGTGGTCCAAATGATCTTAAAATAACAGCCTGAGGCTTAAAAGATACGTATACAGGCTTTAATCTGTGTGTTGGGTGTGGCTAGACAGAGCTTCCTGCGTCCCGGTGTCGTCATTGTACTAAATCTACTGCGTAAAAGCAGCAAAACCCACATAGGTTTACTGGCTTGAGAAAGAGAGTGTGAAGCCTGTGATCCTAGTTTACTGAGACATTACACTGTCTCTCTGTATTCTATGATCATATAGTTTACTGAGACACTACACGGTCTCTCTGTATTCTATGATCCTATAGTTTACTGAGACACTACACTGTCTCTCTGTATTATTTGATCCTATAGTTTACTGAGACACTACACTGTCTCTCTGTATTATATGATCCTATAGTTTACTGAGACACTAAACTGTCTCTCTGTATTCTATGATCCTATAGTTTACTGAGACACTACACTGTCTCTCTGTATTCTATGATCCTATAGTTTACTGAGACACTACACTGTCTCTCTACATTCTCGGGGGATTTTTTTTTAAATTATATGATATACTATATTTATTTATTGTTATTTTTCTCACAGAATCAAACGTTTTATGGTCATGAATCACCACGATCCTGGATGGCTTGATTCTAGGCTTAAAATAGTTGATATACATATTTTTGGAAATCTCTATGGGAAAAATGAATGGGGTCTGGAACGATGGAACCAGAAAATGGCCGCCACTGCTATGCCATATAGTGTGGCTCGTACAAACATTTGTGAAAAATGGTCTTTTAAAAAAGAATATGGCAGTGTATAGCTGGAAGTGATTGTTGTAAAAAGCATGTTTCTCTGTCTCCCTGTTATAACATTTGTTTAATGATTCTGTTGTATTGTTGGAAAAGTATTAATAAGAGTGTGTGACTAAATATTAATTACATTGGATCCATTAGAACACAGGTTTCATCTTTTATTCTGAAAAGTACGAGTTTTTGGACATATGAGGTTTTGCAAGCAGACCAGCAGCTGCTCTATTTAACGACTCTGTTCTCTGGGGAAGAAGAACAAAACAAACATGTAACTGTGTTTCTTTGTCATAAACTATCAGGTCTTCAGGTTTATCTTAGTTTTGTCCCACTTTGTTTCCCTGTTCGTCATCATGTTGTTGTCGGGCAGAAACCTCTTAACTCCATATTTAAACTGTTTGTGTTTTGCTGGGGAATTAACGTCCTACTTGATCACACTACAGACTACAGCATCACACAACAACATCAAAGGTAGCAGCAACATCAAAGGTAGCAGATCTACAAGATCAAAACGCGGTGCGAAGCAACGCGTTTTGATCTTGTAGATCTGCTACCTTTTGATGTTGTTGAACAGTGGTGGAAAGTAACTAAGTACATTTACTTAAGTACTGTTCTTAAGTAAAACATTTAGGTATTTGTACTTGACTTGAGTATTTCCAATTTCCAATACTCTTACTTCTACTCCCCTACATCTCAGAGGCAAATATTGTACTTCACTACAACTATTTTAAAACTTTAGTTACTAGTTACTTTTCAGGTAGAAATTATTACATTATAAGACATACATTAACAACTTCAGCCCTATTTTATACCTAGGCTATTTGAAAATAGCCGATCTACAAGCTCACAACGCGTGAGTCAAGTACATTTTGAATTCTGGACCTTTACTTGTAACAGAGTATTTCTATATTGCAGTATTGGTACTTTTACTTAAGTAAAGAATTTGAGTACAGCTTTTGAATTTGAATCCAGGAAAGACACAGTTTTTGTACCATAAGAGGTTTCCAGCCGACAGAGACAATCAGTGTTTATTCTCCTTTCCTTCCTCTGAAGTGCTGAGCGTTACAGCAGCAGCATCGCCTCAAAAGGTTTCCATCTATCACTGTGTCCTCTGTGGAATACAGGCTGCATGTCTGAGCCAAAGGGCACAAAGCACCACAGCACACCACTTCTCACACAACACCCCCCCCCCCTCCATGCTCTGATTAAATACTGTGCTCAATGAACAGCATTTAGTGATCCGTCATTATCTGTGTGTGTGTGTGTGTGTGTGTGTGTGTGTGTGTGTGTGTGTGTGTGTGTGTGTGTGTGTGTGTGTGTGTGTGTGTGTGTGTGTGTGTGTGTGTTTCCCATGCACAACTACAGTAGAATGTGAGACGTACACATTATGAGGAGTGGGAACATTACAGCTATAGTGGTGTTTATTCCTATGAGCATGTTGTTATTGTTTTATCTATATTTACATATTCCCTGCCAGGTATTCATTAATTCATTATGTAGCTTCTGCCAGGATGTTTTACCTTATATTGACGATCTCTGCAGAGCCACGGGAGCCGTGATATGCGCGTGGATGTAAACAAAGCAAAGATGGGCGATGCGGGAGGGTTTGATCTCTACACCAGAGAAAGTAAAGTTTTACAGCGATCGTCCATTTTCTCCCGGTCGTCTGTTGAATAACAGCCGTTTTCACCAAAAAAGAGAAAGGGGTGTTTTTCTAAAACTCATAAAGAAGGAGCGGACGGGAGTGTCATTCTTTGGGATGATGACACATCTGTCCATTCCTTCTTTCAGGGTCCTAGGATCATTCCTAACTTGCGTTAGAGCGCCCTCTTGTGGATTTTGTTTCTTTTTTTTTCAAGACAGAGATCTCCGTCAATGGCAGGGAATGTGTTAATGTGTTGTTATTGTTTTATCTATATTTACAGGTATCGTAGTTTTATTCATGTATTAATGTATTGTTATTGTTTTATCATACAGGTATCGTAGTGTTATTCGTGGCTCTGCGGCGGCAGCATAAGATCCCGCTCATCGTTCTGGAGGATGATGACATCAGAGAAAACATCATCACCTACGATGACGAGGGAGGAGGAGAGGAAGACACCGAAGCCTTCGACATCGCTACGCTACAGGTAGGCTACGCTACAATACAGGTAGGCTACGCTACACGTAGGCTACGCTACAGGTAGCATGAAGTACCTGTCCATCACCACTGGGTGGTGCATTACCCGTCCATCACCACTAGGTGGTTCATTACCTGTTTACCACCACTGGGTGGTGCAGTGACATGTGTGTAATAACTGGATGGGGGGCCAGTGTAATACCGAACCTATGAGGGTTAAAAAAAACTAGATTGTGAGAAAAAAGTAACAAACAAATAATAATAAAGGTAATAATGATAATGATAATGATAATGATAATGATAATTATAATGATAATTGTTCGTTTCTGTGTTCAGAACCCGGACGGCGCCAACGGCTTCCTGCCCAGGAAGGATATCAAACCGGAGCTGCAGTACCCGTTGAGGCCCGGCGGGGGGCGCCACCCGGCCGCCAACAGCGTGGACGTGGACGACTTCATCAAGTCGCGCATCGCTGAGGCGGACGGCGACCCCACGGCCCCGCCCTACGACTCCATCCAGATCTACGGCTACGAGGGGCGGGGCTCGGTGGCCGGCTCGCTCAGCTCCCTGGAGTCGGTCACCACGGAGTCGGACCTGGACTACGACTACCTGCAGAGCTGGGGGCCGCGGTTCAAACGCCTGGCCGACCTGTACGGGACCAAAGACCTGGACGGGACTGACCTGGACGACGGGGACGACTCTTAACACCCCCCACCCCCCATCCACCACCAGCCCCCCCCCATTCCCCCGATCAAGTTCCCCAAAAGTTGAAGATGAAGCCCCGCCCCCCGGCCCCCCCCCCCCTGATTTCCCTAACGTCACCAACCTGTCGACAGAAATCACCGATATCAGCTATCAGCCTGGGTTCAGAAGTCTCTTAACAGGACTAGTCTGGGTTCAGAAGTCTCTTAACAGGACTAGTCTGGGTTCAGAAGTCTCTAACAGGACTAGTCTGAGTTCACAAGTCTCTTAACAGGACTAGCCTGGGTTCAGAAGTCTCTTAACAGGACTAGTCTGGGTCCAGAAGTCTCTTAACAGGACTAGCCTGGGTCCAGAAGTCTCTTAACAGGACTAGTCTGGGTCCAGAAGTCTCTTAACAGGACTAGCCTGGGTTCAGAAGTCTCTTAACAGGACTAGTCTGGGTTCGCAGAAGGTGGGCGTGAGCCCATTTCCTTTTCCCGGTTCATTTCCCCATAGCTTCATTTGATTGGCTCGTTTTTGATTGATCGCTGTCGAGCACCAATCAACCAAAGCTGTGGGGAAAATTAGCAGGAAACAGGTAATAGCGCCACCTTCTGGAAGCTCCGGGACTTACAGTTTTACACACAGCCCCAAGATGATTGGTTAACGTTCTGGAACCTGTGATTGGACGACATTCCAATACGTTTTTTTCCCTTCCTATAATCTCCCGTGACCCCGCCCCAAAGCCACTCCCCTCTCTCTTCCTCTCTTGTCATAAAGACGTAAGAATTGTTCTGACGGGGAAACTAGAATGTCTGGTTGAACGTCGGTTGTTGGAGAAAATAATAGTTTTCTATCTCAGTGGTTCTCAAACCTTTATTTTAATTTCATGGACGTTGACAACTCTGAGAGTGTGCAAAAGGAATCATTTTGTTCCTTTTGCACACGTCAGAGTTACAGACCCTGTAAGGGTTCCATTTGAAGCCCTGCGGGTCCCTGGACCTCACTTTGAGAACCACTGTCCTATTGGTTTATTAGAGGTAGTTTAACCTGTCCGTGGACTGGATTCACTTATCTCCTAAACGTTGGTCAGGGTCTTATTCCCTTAACGTGGTCTTTAGAGGGTCTCATCCCCTGAAGGGTGGTCTTTAGAGGGGCCGGTAGGCCGGTTAGTCGTTGTGTATGAAGAGTAAACAGAGAGATACTAAGAAAGAACTGCAGTGGGGGGAGGATCTCATATGTTATTTGATGTTTTAAGAAGAAGGAACTCATTGGCTGGAGCCCAATGAAACGTGACATCTGATTGGCTGCCTGGGAGCCGGGAGCTTTGAGCAGGTTAAAAACGCAAAATGTCTACTCCATGTTTGTCGTGGTGTGTCGGACATACATACAGACGGACGGATGGACGGACGGACAGACAGACAGACAGACAAACATACAGACTCTGGGTTGTTGATACTGTGAAGTGGTGGCCTTATAATAAATAGACAACAACTCAAGAGATAAACAAACAAACAACAATATGGCAGTTAGAGTATGACTGCTAGAAAGCTAGCTAGCTAGCTAGCTAGCTAGCTAGCTAACGCCCTGTAGCATTAGCTGGATAAAAATCAAAGACTGAATCCAACTTGGATGATGAAGAAGAAAAGGAAAGAAAACAGAAACAATTAAGGAAGAGAAAAAAAAACCTGTGGATGACTTTTTTTTGTTTCGTTATTTCACCGTTTCGGTAAAAAACGATGACACACGAGAATATAACCCCCCCCCCCCCCCCCCCCCGCCCCATCCATCGCACTGGGGCCACCTCCCACAACCACGCCCCCCCATAAGTCCACACTAATCGATCACGTTCCCAAACAGAATCCACCGACCGATAGAAGGTCATGTTTTCTCCCGAGTGTTCACCGATGATGATGTTCAATCACGATAAACCTGTGAGCTTAAAAAAACACATTAAAAAAAAACATTTAAAAAAAATATCGCCTTAAACTTAAAAGGATATTTCACTTTCAAACATGTTTGAGGTCATTATAGCGTGTTTCACCCAAGACAGTTTGCTACAAGTTGCTTGATTCAGTATTTATATATTTGATATACATTCTATCAGACACGCCCCCTTCCTGCCAGAGTTAAAACATCGCCTATAGCTGCTTTTGCCAGCGATTCCGAGCCTTTTTACTAACCTCATTGAATATTTTTCTTCACAAAGATCCCCCAGCCGATCGTTATAAAAGACATAACCGAGTCTCGTAGAATCGGAGAAAAACATTTGTGCCACCGCGATACTCCATTCCATAGTTGTGGGCAGTTGAATGTGGGTTGTTTTCGCCAAAAAGCAACAGAAAGCAGAAATCCTTTAACATTAGATCGGACGGGGCTGGGGTTGTTGTGATCGAATTATAACTGGGTCTACTGTTCTCCAGATCACTCAAAGGTTGGTGAACAGCGCCCTCTAGCGTAAACCATTGAAAACACCACACACTCGTCAACTCGTCATTGGCAGTGTGGACCTCAGGCCAACAGTGGCAGTCAATGAGTTAAAATAGAGTTTGTATAGGAAGGGGGCGTGTCTGATAAAATATCTAAATACTGAATGGAGCAACTTAAAAGCTGTCTGGGGTGAAACACAAAAGCTGGAGTAGACGTTAAAATGACCCCAAACATGTTTGAAAGTGAAATGTCCCTTTAATGGACACTATTGCAACGCAGTGCATTGTTTTGTTTTGTCCTGTTTTATTTTTATTTTTATTTTTTCTCTCTACCTTTGCTTTCTTTTTATAACTTGAAAACGTATTACCCCCAAAGCAAACTTACTATCCACGTCTAGGTATATGTACAGAGCACTGTGCAGATAACTATGTATATGTACAGAGCACTGTGCAGATATCTATCCACGTCTAGGTATATGTACAGAGCACTGTGCAGATAACTATATATATATATGTACAGAGCACTGTGCGGATATGTTTATGTACAGAGCACTGTGCAGATAACTATGTACAGAGCACTGTGCAGATATCTATCCACGTCTAGGTATATGTACAGAGCACTGTGCAGATAACTATGTATATGTACAGAGCACTGTGCAGATATCTATCCACGTCTAGGTATATGTACAGAGCACTGTGCAGATAACTATATATATTTGTACAGAGCACTGTGCAGATATGTTTATGTACAGAGCACTGTGCAGATATGCCGTATATATCTAGGTATATATCTAGGTATATATCTAGGTATATATCTAGGTATATATCTAGGTATATATCTAGGTATGTATCTATCTAGTTATCTATCTAGGTATATATCTAGATATATATCTAGGTATATATCTAGGTATATATATATATAGGTATATATATATATATAGGTATATGTACAGAGCACTGTGCAGATATGCCGTATATATCTTTGAGGATGCAACTTGCGCCTCCTCGTGCACTCTCCTCGTGCACTCTCCACACGAGCTAAAAAATGTGTTTGTTCTTCGGCACGTACGTGAGTGTTGTTGTCTTGTTTTTTTGTTTTTTTCCCGACGCAGCAGCGCCATGTTGACGGCGACGCGTGTTGCATCAACGCGTGTCGCTGTTAACAGGCGTTGAAAAACGTCGGGGAGAAAAAGAGAAGAGAAGGACAAAGAAATGAACACAAGATGTCGTGTTTTCCCCCCGAAACCCGCATTCACTAATATGCCGACGACGTCACGCTTTTTTCAAGAGTGTAGTTTTTTGTTCAATCTTTTTTTATTGTTATTATATTATGATGATTATTGGTTTTTATTATTATTATTATTATTATGGAAATAATTGTTATTTCTTTGGACGCAGCTACACTGGGACAGAAATGTATCTGATATTTTAAGAGAGACAAGAGCTGATCTTTTCTGTTCTGATCCACCCTGTGAGAATTCACTCAGGAATCCAGAGGATCCCAGTAGGATCCTTTAGGATTTTAACCATTCTGGTTCCCTTTAATCATTACCATAGAGGGTTCCAAATGGACCCTTACAGATCTGTAACTCAGAGAGTGTACAAATGGAACCAAATGGACCCAAAAGGGTCCATTTGTACACTCTCAGAGTTATGGTGGTGTTTGGTTCTGGAAACGGTTCCAAAAATCTCAACGATCCGGTTCCTCCGGCTCCGGATCTCAACCCTAGATCTGATTGGACAGCTGCCAGGAGATCAGATCTGAGCCAATCAAACAAAAATGCCGGTAACAGATTTCCGTCCCGGTGTAAACGTGACCGTTTTCTCATTATTTCGGCGTTGGTAAGGTTTTTTTCCTGCGGAGAACGCCTCCTTTTTATCTTGTCGAGTTTTATGGTACCGATTTGTACAATTTTAAAAGTTCTTATTTTTAGTATACATGCAGAATATTCCAGTTATTACGATGAAAAACATGTTAAGATAAGATGAAAAAATGAACAAAAAAAAGTTGCAGCATCACACTATTATATTTTCTGAACATTACGTACTGTTGCTTTACTATGAGCTTCAATCTAGAAGCCAAAAAAATAAAAAAAACTTTTAAATAAATGCTCTTTTTATAAAACATGGAACTGTGTGTGTTTTACATTTATCAGTATTATTATTATTATTATTGTTTAAATGTGTGTTGTACATGTATTATTACCACATCAAAGGAACTGAACACATTAAACACGGCGGGCATTTTATTCTTTTGACTTCGGAGCATGTGTGTGTGTGTGTGTGTGTGTGTGTGTGTGTGTGTGTGTGTGTGTGTGTGTGTGTGTGTGTGTGTGTGTGTGTGTGTGTGTGTATGTGTGTGCGTGTGTGTGTGTGTGTGTGTGTGTGTGTGTGTGTGTGTGTGTGCGTGCGTGCGTGCGTGCGTGCGTGCGTGCGTGCGTGCGTGCGTGCGTGCGTGCGTGCGTGTGTGCGTGTGTGTTTGTGTGCGCGTGTGTGCGTGTGTGTGCAGTGGTGGAAAAAGTACTCAAATGTTTTACTTAAAAGTAAAAGTATCAATACTGCAGTGTAGAAATGCTCTGTTACAAGTAAAAGTCCGGTAATCTATATTTACTTGAGTAAAAGTACAAAAGTATTGGCGTCAAAATATAAAAAGTATTCATTGTGCAGAATGTCCCATTTCACAAGTTCAAAAGGTATAAAAAACTTTGAAAATAGTAGATCTACAAGCTCACAATGTGTCACACGATGCATTGTGAGCTTGTAGATCGGCTATTTTCAAATGGTCTAAATGTGTATAGGGCTGAGGTGGTTAATGTATGTTTTGTGATAATAATCTAAATCTACAAAGTAAATAATTGTAGTGGAGTAAAAGTACAGTATTTACCAGGCTCTGAGATGTAATGGAGTAGAATTAAAAGTATAGAAAATTGGAATTACTCCAGTAAAGTAAAAGTACCTCAAAATTGTACTTAAGTAAATGTAGTTTACTAATGAAGGCTCTGTTCCATTTAGTCTAGCACAGTGGTTCTCAAACCTTTAAATTCAAGGACCCCCATAACTCTGAGAGTATTATTATTACACATTTTAAAACTCTAAAGGCGGTTACACACCGGCGAATGTGCGAATATACGCAAAATTCGGACTCGTTCCGAATAATTAAAAGACGCTTTTTCGCTTCGCTTTTCCGCTTTTTCGCGCCATGTACGCTTGCATTGACTTTATAAGGTTTTAAAAAAAAGCGTATTATTCGCACGAAAAAATCGCCCCGGTGTGTAAGGACCTTAAGAGTTACAGACCCGTAAGGGTCCATATGGAACCCCCTCAAGGACCCATGAGGGTCCCTGGACCACACTTTGAGACCCACTGGTGTAGCAGAGTGTTTCCAGTGAGTCAACACCCTGACTCTGTTTGAGCAGAATGGAACAGAGCCTTCATTAATATCATTGTAACAACCAGAATGGAACAGAGCCTTCATTAGTATCACTGTAACAACCAGAATGGAACAGGGCCTTCATTAGTATCATTGGTAACACCTGTGAAGAAAGTAAGGAAGAGGACCAGTTTATTTACAACAGAGCTGCTGTGCATAGAGCTTTAGTGATGTTGTTTTTCACAGATACAGCTTTGTGTCTTCCATCTGAAAGTAACGTCCTGGTTTGTGCCTCAATGCAGTTCAGACCAACTTAAATATTATGTCCTATAGTTAAATTGTGATTTTATTTGTGATTTAGAAAAAAACTGTTGAGCCTCAGACGGTTTAGCGTGTATTTTACAGCCAAGACGTGGAGGAAGAATTTACATTTTGTCTGGGCATGCACAGCCCAGCTTGTAGAGCGGCTATTTCCACTATATGTGAAACACTTTGAAGGCAAATTAAATATGTCCGTCATGTCTTTATACATTTAAATTCTTTAGCATATCTGCCATGTGCAACCTTTGTTTATGAAGCCTAAAAGAAATATGATTTTTATTACGTATTATGTTCCCCAATGTTCAAAGCCAAAATCACAATGATATCTTTAATCACAATTATTTGTTATGGTAACAGCTCTAAGGAAATGTGACACGGAACGCTGCGAGGCATTGTGAGCTTATAGATCTGCTATTTTCAGCAAAGAGGTTTGGTGTAGAGGGGAAAAAGAACGGACCAAGTACAGAGCCAAAGGTGAAGTTTACTTAAGTATTGATGGTTTAAGTGGTTAAATGTCTGAAATACACAAAGAACATTAATTGACTCACTGATGAGAGTCTAAGAAGCTATGAAATCTATGATGGGGGGGTCCCTGCTCCCTCTCTCTCTCAGCTAAGGGGTCCCTGCTCCCTCTCTCTCTCTCAGCTAGGGGGTCCCTGCTTCATCTGTCTCTCAGCTAAGGGGTCCCTGCTTCATCTCTCTTTCAGCTAAGGGGTCCCTGCTTCATCTGTCTTTCAGCTAAGGGGTCCCTGCTTCATCTGTCTCTCAGCTAAGGGGGTCCCTGCTTCATCTGTCTTTCAGCTAAGGGGTCCCTGCTTCATCTCTCTCTCAGCTAAGGGGTCCTGCTTCATCTCTCTAACAGCTAAGGGGTCCCTGCTTCATCTCTCTCTCTGTTAAGGGGTCCCTGCTTCATCTCTCTAACAGCTAAGGGGTCCCTGCTTCATCTCTCTCTCTGTTAAGGGGTCCCTGCTTCATCTCTCTAACAGCTAAGGGGTCCCTGCTTCATCTCGCTCTCTGCTAAGGGGTCCCTGCTTCATCTCTCTCTCAGCTAAGGGGTTCCTGCTTCATCTCTCTCTCAGCTAAGGGGTTCCTGCTTCATCTCTCTCTCAGCTAAGGGGTCCCTGCTTTATCTGTCTCTCAGCTAAGGGGTCCCTGCTTCATCTCTCTAACAGCTAAGGGGTCCTTGCTTCATCTCTCTCTCTCAGCTAAGGGGTCCCTGCTTCATCTCTCTCTCAGCTAAGGGGTCCCTGCTTCATCTCTCTCTCTGCTAAGGGGTCCTTGGTGTGAAAACCCTTGAGGACCCCTGTTGTAGAACATGTGTTAGTGTGTTTAATGACTGCTGTAGCTGCAGCAGAATTCTGCAAATCCATTCTCTGCATCCAACAGAAAACACTAAACAGTAAACAGCAGAAAACATGCAGAGCAGAATTAGGACGATAGACCCATAGACATTGACATGTTAGAACAACCTAAACTTTAGGTCTTGTTATGGAGCGTGTCTGGTTCACGTTCCTTTAGGTCCTAAAGGAGCGTGCAGCAGACACGCTCCATAACAAGACCCTCAAACACACACGCACGCACACACACACACACACACACACACACACACACACAAACACACACACACACACACACACACACACACACACACACACACACACACACACACACACACACACACACACACATACACATACACCCCCCCCCCCCCAGAGAGATGTTCACTCAGCCAGATGGTTCTGGGACTCTCTGCACAAACACAAGCACAGCCACCAGACAGAAAACCCACTGGACTAAACCAGTTATAAAAAAACATAAAGAAAGCAGCTTACACACTGGAAAGAATCAACCCAAAAACACAGCAAAACAGAATGCTATTTAGCTCTAAACAGAGAATACACAGTGGCAGAATACCTTAGCACTGTGACTGATTTAAAACTAAAGAAAACGTTGACTATGTACAGACTCAGTGAACACAGTCTTGCGATCGAGAAAGGACGCCATAATGTAGGATTATCTTTGGGAATCGCAGCCTGAAAAAGTTGTAAAATACTGGTCTATATCTAACGCCCGGGATTCGAACCCGGGATTCGAACCCGGGTCTCTCACGTCAAAAGACGACAGTGCGTGCCAATCGCGTAGTTCTACGCAAACCTAAATAATTGCGCAGCGTGCCAGTCGCGTAGTTCTACGCGAAGTGGTCTTTTTTTATTTATTTTTCTCGCAGTGACACATTTCATTGTAGGCCTCCCTTGCAGTGACACATTTCATTGTAGCACACCGGAAACGGAAATTAATCGAAGATTTTCGTTCCCATCCGCCGCCGCTCTAAAGCTTCCGCTAATCCGCCATTATCTCGGTTGTTGTTTTTCTCCACGCTGAACGCTGTTTAATAGAAACTGCGACTTCTGCAAAATGCAGACGATCGTTGATTGAAAATTTCTTCTCTGGGCCACTCACACAGCTACCCTGTGTGTCTACAAACAGTTGAACGTGCGATCTTAAGGTATTTAGCGAGGTCTGTGGTGAGGTGAAAACAACTAAAAATAAAAAATAAATCGCTGGCACTGGTGACTACATTATGATATTAAACTCTGGCATGGAATGTGTTAAGCCAAAGGAAATTTCCTAGGGGTAGATATTATATTTGTATGAGGTTGTGAACCACTCTACTACATATAGCTTAGCAACCTAGGCTGGCTATCCCTGATGCTGTGTGATCACAATCTATTCAATAAAACTCTGTCAATCCTTCACACTTCTGGAATTCATGCATCCATTCATGCTGAGCTCACAGTTACCAAGTGTAGCCCCCCCCCCCCCCAACTTTTTATTGGATGAGGTCTATGATGTGTTGATAGAAACATACAATCTTAATGACATCTTGAGTGAGTTTTTTTTGTCTGCAAAGTGAGAGCGATATTTTATTCACAATTTATCCTTCTTAGATCAGAATAAAGATTATAACATTAATGACACTATAAATAATTATCTTCACGTACACACACACACACACACACACACACACACACACACACACACACACACACACACACACACACACACACACACACACACACACACACACACACACACACACACACCCACACACACAATAATTTTGATTATGATTATTTTTGAAAAACTATGCTTCATGAAATATCTAATTTCACCACAATTGAACAGATCAGATTTATATTATTATGATTCATCCATTTCAATACAGAATTCATAAAAGAACAGAGAAAACTGTTGCGCCCTTCTTTGTCCTTTGCTAACGGTTGGCTGCAGGTGCGGTGGTCTCAAAAATATAGAGAGGAAAACTGGCAAAACGAGACTCGCTCACTGCAAAAAAGATTTAAGGAAAACTCCTTAAGAGAGACTTTAAGAAAATATCTTTTCTTTATTTTAAATGCTCATAGTGCTCTGTGCTCAAAGTGGATTAAAAAGCAAACGTTTCGGTCCTGGGACCTTCGTCAGTGGTCCCAGGACCACTGACGGAGGTCGCAATCATTCATAAATGGTGTCCATTCATTAGATTCTCCACCTGGCTCTTGGCTTCAATGCATTCCATCGAACTTCAGGCTCCAGTTTGCCTCCCAGTGTCGGACCAAATAAGTGACATAGATGTCCTTTCCTTCTTTACATGACTTTGAAAAAAACAAAACAAAGGACTACAATAGAGACGCCATCTTTGTACAGTCAAATTATGGTAAAAGCTAATGAAACGTGGGTAGGAATATATCATATCATATAATCTTATAAGACTTAGCACTGACGAAGGTCCCAGGACCGAAACATTTGCTTTTTAATCCACTTTGAGCACAGAGCACTATGAGCATTTAAAATAAAGAAAAGATATTTTCTGAAAGTCTCTCTAAGGAGTTTTCTTTAAATGTTTTTTTGCAGTGAGCGAGTCTCGTTTTGCCAGTTTCCCAATACAGAATTCATTCCATGTGTTCCATCAGTGTAACAAAATAAAAGCCTGACGCACCTTCAAGCTTCAAGCTCTCAGATCCTTTAAAAACGATAGTGTCATATTTTAAAATATAATAATATTAAATAATATATTAAAAGATTTAAAAGATATTCAGTGGTGAAGGCGAGCCGTCATAATGATGCTAATGATGTGAACACTGAATTATTATCAGCTGCAACATGAATGGGCAAATATTCATTCATTACTTCAATTTATGAAAAAACTAAACCATGGAGTTTGGGGTCAAAAGCTTGTTTCAATACAATGCTGTCTCACCCTCAAAAGGCTGTCACCCCCAAAAGGCTGTCTCACCCCTAAAAGGCTATCTCACCCCTAAAAGGCTGTCTCACCCCTAAAAGGCTGTCTCACTCTCAAAAGGCTGTCTCACCCCTAAAAGGCTGTCTCACCCCTAAAAGGCTGTCTCACTCTCAAAAGGCTGTCTCACCCCTAAAAGGCTGTCTCACCCCTAAAAGGCTGTCTCACTCTCAAAAGGCTGTCTCACTCCTAAAAGGCTGTCTCACCCCTAAAAGGCATATTGTGGCATGACTCTGAGGAAGGTCGAAAGACCGAAATGTCAGGCACTGTATGCTTGCACCTAAATAAAAAAGGCTTAAAATGTCCGTGTTGCTCCAACGTTGATCTCTTCGGCATATTGTGACTTCTTGGGACAAATGTGACCAAACATCAAACTGTGACTTGAAGGGGGGGGGGGGGGGGTAAGGCACACGTTGACTTTTGGGGAATATGAGTTACGATTCTGTCCCTGTCGGGGCATAACTCGGACGGCTCTGAGTGGGCTCAAGTGGACTTTGCAACCTTCGGCACGGCCGACTTGCTCAGCATTGCCTCCCGTGGCTCAAGTCCGCTTGAGACGGTGCCTCGTTTTAAAAACGTTGAGAACTGGACTTCCTCATTCCTGGAGAGCGGAAGAGCCCGGGAAGTCACCGTTTGACTGGAAGGGTTAGACGTTTGGTCAATAAGTCACATTATGACTTTTGGGGAAGAGACAGCGTGAGCCTTGATTACACCTGTCAGTAAAATAATATTACGTTGCCCCAAGTTTGATTCCAGGCCTGGACAGCGATGTGTCGCATATGACCGGTCCTAGTGTCCATTTCACGGGGGAAATGTAATCGTCAATGGCAGTTTCCCTTTTCTTTTCTTTTTTTAATGATGATTTTTCACTTGCTTTTGCTATTGTTTACATCACATTGTTTACATTACATCTTTATCTTCCAACCTGTTGAATAGTGACACGCCCACTTTGGTTGCCAGTTTAGGGCAAGAAAAAACGTCTTTTTTTAGTTCTAAACCAATTCATTTTCGAAACTCTGAACTTAACCATTTCAACCCCCGCTGGAAAAGGGGCGTGCCAGTGTCTCATTGGTGACACCTGCTTACCAGTGTCATCATCATTTCAACTCATCGTGTCTACTCACTCCTTGTCTCATTTATAGAATCAATTCAAGGTTCCTCAGCTCTACAGGTACTATACCTGTTGTCATGGTGATACCTAAGACTATAGTCTGCCAACACCACTGCCTCAGCTCTTTGAAGGACCCCCCCCCCTTAAAGGTGTTTAGACTTCCAGGACCCCCCATAAAGAGATATTTCACCTTCAAACATGTCTGGGGTCATTTTAACGTCAGACCTTTAAGTTTCACCCCAGACAGTTGTTAAACTGCACATGCACGCACAGGCGCACACACACACACACACACACACACACACACACACACACACACACACACACACACACACACACACACACAGTGCATTTTACTCTCTCTCTGTCTCCCTCTCTCTCCATTTGGGTTGAAAAGATTTTGTGTAGCAGAATGGCGACTCCCACAAGACTCATGAGAGTGTGTGTGTGTGTGTGTGTGTGTGTGTGTGTGTGTGTGTGTGTGTGTGTGTGTGTGTGTGTGTGTGTGTAGCAGAATGCAGACTCTCAGAGGTATTTAAGGATTCAAATAAGATGGAGAGGACACAAGGTCAACACACAGTGTGTTGGAGCGTGTGTATTATAGATGCAATATTTAACTCTCTCAGGTACAGACATGTGCGTGCGTGCGTGCGTGCGTGCGTGCGTGCGTGCGTGCGTGCGTGCGTGCCTGCCTGCCTGCCTGCCTGCCTGCCTGCCTGCCTGCGTGCGTGCGTGCGTGCGTGCGTGCGTGCGTGCGTGCGTGCGTGCGTGCGTGCGTGCGTGCGTGCGTGCGTGCGTGCGTGCGTGCGTGCGTGCGTGCGTGGTGAAGCAGAGAGATGATTACATTAGGTCTGTTATGAGTTAAAAAAAAATCTAATTTCCTCATGTATTAAAAACTGTCTGTTTTGATCGCCCTTGTGTTTGTTCTGTCTCTCTCTCGCTCTCCCAGTGGGGGGGAGAGAGAGAGAGAGAGAGAGAGAGAGAGAGAGAGAGAGAGAGAGAGAGAGAGAGAGAGAGGGGGAACACAAACAGGTGCTACTTCAAGTTCACCTCTCTCTCTCTCTATTTATTGCGTATTCAAGGTTAGTGCGCATGTATTTGATTTGTTAAAGTTGTAGTTTTTGGGACTAGGTGTAGGTTTGAATTATTTATACTGCATATTGGTCCCAAGGACTCTGGGATGAGAAGAAATACACACGCACGCACGCACGCACACACACGCACACACACACACACACACTCACACGCGCACACGCACACGCACACGCACACGCACACACGTTTTTATCATTGTTTTTTTTTGTTTTTAACTGATTTCTTATACATTTTTATTTATTTATTTAATTCAATCTTCAGACTCAGGAAGATCCATATCACTATTAAAAGCACAACACAATAAAATGACAGAAAGGTCGGTACCCCAACACTAACAAACACATAAACCTGTAGATAAGGTTATGTAGCAGAGCAGAGCAGGTGGTTTGGTAGGAGATGTTTGTTTGGTGGGTACCCCAACACTAACAAACATCTGGCTTGCATTGGAGCTTCTTGGAGCTCTCAGCAGCCTCATACAGTCACTATAACAGCCTCATACAGTCACTATAACAGCCTCATACAGTCACTATAACAGCCTCATACAGTCACTATAACAGCCTCATACAGTCACTATAACAGCCTCACACAGTCACTATAACAGCCTCATACAGTCACTATAACAGCCTCATACAGTCACTATAACAGCCTCATACAGTCACTATAACAGCCTCACACAGTCACTATAACAGCCTCATACAGTCACTATAACAGCCTCACACAGTCACTATAACAGCCTCATACAGTCACTATAACAGCCTCATACAGTCACTATAACAGCCTCATACAGTCACTATAACAGCCTCATACAGTCACTATAACAGCCTCATACAGTCACTATAACAGCCTCATACAGTCACTATAACAGCCTCACACAGTCACTATAACAGCCTCATACAGTCACTATAACAGCCTCACACAGTCACTATAACAGCCTCACACAGTCACTATAACAGCCTCACACAGTCACTATAACAGCCTCATACAGTCACTATAACAGCCTCACACAATCACTATAACAGCCTCATAAGTCACTATAACAGCCTCATAAGTCACTATAACAGCCTCATACAGTCACTATAACAGCCTCATACAGTCACTATAACAGCCTCACACAGTCACTATAACAGCCTCATACAGTCACTATAACAGCCTCATACAGTCACTATAACAGCCTCATACAGTCACTATAAGAGCCTCATACAGTCACTATAACAGCCTCATACAGTCAATATAACAGCCTCATACAGTCATTATAACAGCCTCATACAGTCATTATAAGCCACTGTGAGTCGTCTGATGCTGCCATGTCTGTAGCGATAACGCAGGGGGGCAGTCAGTATACAGATGTGTACTAAAGGATCTAAAGAGAGAGATCTTCACAGGTACAGAGCACATGCTATATTTGCGACACAGCATGTTTGCTTGGACATTAAAATGTGCCGCGGTCTATAGATATCCTTGTCATCTGAAAGGTCATTTGAGATAATATGGTAATCTCACTGCACACACTAAGGGCAGTGCCAGAGAGATAGAAGTCAGGAAAGGTTGATTGTCTGTCTACCCTACTTGGGACAATCATGACCTTACTCTTTTTAGCGTATTTTATATTAAAATCAAAACTGTGAGCATATCCTCAGTAGCTGTTGGAGACCGGCACTATACGGACAAAAAATTACCAACACATCCGCATACATCAGGTGATTAATTAACGAGTCACTAACTCTACACCCTGTACCACATGCATTTAAAATCAATGACAAATCATTCATATGAATGTTAAAAAGAAAAGGACACCAAAGGTCACATGAAAGGGAGCAGAGGTTGAATTCCACCATTTCACTCTCATGGTCTGGTGACAATATATACCAGAACACTCTGACTAGGAAACTAGGAACCCCTCTTTGTGACAATTAAATAAATATCTAGTTTTCTTTTTTATTTTAATTTTTATCCTACGATTTTGCGGAGGAGAGAACACGCCCCCAGCGCCCACAGCATCCCCGGCGGGAATCGAACCCAGGACCTTCTAGCTGTGAGGCGACCGACTGCGCCACCGTGCCCCCCCCCCCCCAAAAAAAACGTCTCATTTCATGATTAATGCAGTTCACTAGAAGCATCAATAAAATATACAAATATAACAAGGGATATTCGATACTGACTTTTTTTTACCAATATCCAATATTCCGATATTGTCCAACTCCTAGAGTAGGTGGCCAGTGACTTTGACCAGTTTCACTTTCAAAACCTTTGCATCATGCATGTCACACAAACAGAATTCATTTTGTTGATATAACAAGTTTGTTCAAATAGAGTCCTATATCCACAAATCCACCATTTAACTTCCACAATCCACATTATCACATTATCAAAACCAATGGTGTTGTGTGCCGCATTCTGTTTGTGTGACATGCATGATGCAAAGGTTTTGAAAGTGAAACTGGTCAAAGTCACTGGCCACCTACTGTAATTTCCGATACTGATATATGCAGGCTTTTTTGGGAAGTGCTGGGGGGGACAAATCTATTTTGTTATCAACCTTTCTGCAACACACTCTTGCTAGATCTAGCGACAGTAAACATAGGACGTTTGCGAGATCTGTCGTCAGATAACGACCATTTGGGTACAAATTTTCCTCAAGTGGCTAAAATTGGGATGGCGGAACTTCCTAAATATCCACCATCATTGGCCTGCTCTTCAACCAGACAACATTTTCACGTTAAAAACACTGATGTTGGCCTAAAAGCAACCACAGGTATAGCACCCCAAATACCTGATCCAACCCTACAACCCCTCCTGCTCTCTCCGATCAGTTAACACAGGAATGCTGTCTGACCCTTCTCTAAAACGCTCCATACGTCCTAGACTCTTCTCTCTTCTCTAAAACACCCTGGACAACGCTCCTTATGTCCTGGACTCTTCTCCCTTCTCTAAAACACGGGTGTGTGGGATGGCAGTGGCTCAGGGGTGGAGTGGCCGGTAGATCGGCCGGCTGGCTAGGACAACTATGTAATAATCACACCGCGATGATATCGCAGCATATGTACACAGGACGTAATTATCTCATAAACCATATAAATATAATTTATGAATTAATTACAATACAAGTAAGACGCGCGAACGCGGTAAGCGAACGCAAAAAAAGAAAAAAAAGAATGAAAAAAAAGAATGAAAAAAAAGTAACCAATAATTTTTTTTTTTTTTTTTTTTAATCTGCGTTAAAAGGAGCATCTTAGAAAAATACAAATTCACAAAAAAAAAACTTGGAATGTTTTTGAACAATTCAACAAAGTGTTTGAAGTGCCTGTTTCACCCACTTCCGGGGGGCGGAGCCAAAATCCGAGCCCGATGTATTTGTTCGTAGACCCCCACTTAGGGGGGGTAGAAAAAGTTTGGGAGCGATTCGGGCACTTTTCATTTAACATGGGGTTTCAATGGGGAGTTTTTAGGAGCCTTCTCCGGGGCGTGGCTTCCGGGGGAAGGGGCGGGCTTAAACGCAACCTTGACAGGTGTGTTCAGTTTTCAAAGACCTTTCATTTGATGTATGGTACGTCTAAATTGGACATTTACTTATCTCAGAGGAGCTGCACACAGGCAGTGCACACAGAGATACAGACAGAGAGACAGAGACACAACCCAAGCAGGGTTACATAGTAAGCTCCACTTGGTCGGAGGCGCGGCTTCGCCGCGCCTCCTCCCGCGTTCGCAATAATAAAACATCCTGGACAACGCTCCACACGTCCTAGACTCTTCTCTCTTCTCTAAAACACCCTGAACAACGCTCCACACGTCCTAAACTCGTCTCCCTTCTCTAAAACACCCTGGACAACGCTCCACACGTCCTAGACTCTTCTCTCTTCTCTAAAACACCCTGGACAACGCTCCACACGTCCTAAACTCGTCTCCCTTCTCTAAAACACCCTGGACAACGCTCCACACGTCCTAAACTCGTCTCCCTTCTCTAAAACACCCTGGACAACGCTCCACACGTCCTAAACTCGTCTCCCTTCTCTAAAACACCCTGGACAACGCTCCACACGTCCTAAACTCGTCTCCCTTCTCTAAAACACCCTGGACAACGCTCCACACGTCCTAGACTCTTCTCTCTTCTCTAAAACACCCTGGACAACGCTCCACATGTCCTACACTCTTCTCCCTGACTCATTATACCGTGTTTAAAGGGTTAACAGTGATTGTGCTTCCCGCTACCTCACTTCCTGTTCTTCATCACCTTCTCCACTCCTCCTTCATCCTTCACTCCATCTATCAATCTTTCTCTCTTCCTATTTCATCACACCCCCAACCCCACACTCCCCCCCTACACACACACACACACACACACACACACACACACACACACACTCACACACACACACACACAACCCACCCCCCCCCCTCCCACACACACACACACACACACACACACACACACACACACACACACACACACACACACACACACACACACACACACTCTCTCTCGCTCTCTCCCTGTCATTCTTTGTATCTCTCTGTCAGATAATTAGTTGATGGCGAGTGTGTGCGTGTATGTGTGTGCGTGTGCGTGTGCGTGTGCGTGTGTGTGTGTGTGTGTGTTATTCCAGGTTGACTGAAGGCTGATTAGTTTTTAATCATGAAGTGACACTCGAGTAAACAGGGAAATACACCCCCCCAGAGGAGGTGTGTGTGTGTGTGTGTGTGTGTGTGTGTGTGTGTGTGTGTGTGTGTGTGTGTGTGTGTGTGTGTGTGTGTGTGTGTGTGTGTGTGTGTGTGTGTGTGTGTGTGTGTGTGTGTGTGTGTGTGTGTGAGAGAGAGAGAGAGAGAGAGAGAGAGAGAGAGAGAGAGAGAGAGAGAATAATGGATGTCCTTGAGAGTGAATCACATTACCAGACTCAGTTATCATCTGTTGGGTGGAAACCTCATACGTCTATATAACTATATATAGTTATATAGACATATGGGTCTCAGGCCTATCCACACGTTTCACCTGAGTCTGGTGGGTCCCAGTTACATTAATTAGGGTGTCAATTATGGGCATCACTTCCCGTTGTCAGTCATTCAATACATGTGAGGGATCAAATCAGTCAGACAGAGATCTAAAAGGATCACATTATTCTGTTTGCTAACTGTACAAGATCTCCCTCCACACAGCTGATTCATAATCAATGCATGATATTATCAAGTCACTTAAGAACCATTTAATCTCCATGTAGAGATGCAGGTTCACAGCAGCAACAGCAGCCAGTCAGAATGAAACACAGGACAGGAGATTATGTATATATATACAGACAGACAGACAGACAGACAGACAGACAGACAGACAGACAGACAGACAGACAGACAGACAGACAGATAGATAGATAGATAGATAGATAGATAGATAGATAGATAGATAGATAGATAGATAGATAGATAGATAGATAGATAGATAGATATACACACACACACACACACACACACACACACACACACACACACACACACACACACACACACACACACACACACACACACACACACACATACATACACATACATACATATTAGGCTACTCCTAAGAGCAGGTGTCATTGATTATTATTTAGAATCAGCTGTCTGGAGGTAGGTCTTGTACAGTTAGTAAACAGAATAATGTGAGCCTTTTAGATCTCTGTCTGACTGATTTGATCACATGTATTGAATGACTGACAACAGGAAGTGACGCCCATCATTCACACACGGCCTCATGGGACACTGGACCCTGGTGGATAAATGTTTACCTGCCTCCATGTCCTCTCCTTTCTCCCCCAGGTTGAGTTTTTTGTAAAAGTTTTTACATTTTTGGTCATATTTTTTAGACATTTTTTGTATGTTTTTTTGGTCATTTTGTTCAGCTACAATATTGCAGTCATGAAATAGAAACAGTAAACTCCATCAGACAGAACATGTCTCAGAGGACAGCCACAGCCAGGCTGCTGGACAAATTAATTACAAATCTTTTGTAGTGTTTCTGCATCCAAAGCATCTGGACCATTCAGCGGGTTTTCATCCAGTTCTGGTGGAAGCCCAGAGGTCCAAACCACAAGATTAAAATGAGACCCTTCTAATGACCCTGGAGACATTACCTATTCAACGCCACAACGCAGCTTGTTTTATAAAAAACTAAACATGTTCTTTTCTAAGTGGCGAGGCGGATGCTTAAGCTGATTGAAAATGGCTCTGTGCTCCTGAGTGTGTGTGTGTGTGTGTGTGTGTGTGTGTGTGTGTGTGTGTGTGTGTGTGTGTGTGTGTGTGTGTGTGAGAGAGAGAGAGAGAGAGGGGGGGGGGGGGGTGAATACAAGGCTTCAACCAGACAGCAGTGATAGTAAAAAGGCCTTCATTCAAAAGATGTATTGAGTATAATTAGTAAAGTCTTTTTTGGCATCCAAATATGGATCTGTTGGGGGGGTTCCACAGCTTGGGAGCCAGGAGGGTCTGGGATGCTCTAAGCGACAGTGTTGACACACACACACACACACACACACACACACACACACACACACACACACACACACACACACACACACACACACACACACACACACACACACACACACACGGTGGGACACCCGTCCTGCCATGTGACGACAGGTGAAAATAAATGACGATGGCTGTGCGTGCGTGCGTGCGTGCGTGCGTGCGTGCGTGCGTGCGTGCGTGCGTGCGTGCGTGCGTGCGTGCGTGCGTGCGTGCGTGCGTGCGTGCGTGCGTGCGTGCGTGCGTGCGTGTGTGAGTGAGTGAGTGAGTGAGTGAATGCGTGTGTGTGTGTGTGTGTGTGTGTGTGTGTGTGTGTGTGTGCGTGAGTGAGTGAGTGCGCACGTGCGCACAAGTACAGTACATCTGGACACATGGACTTAAGGAGCTTCAACACAATGATTTTAACCCATTAAGACCTGGAACTGTGTCATTTTTAGATTTGAGCTAAAAAGCTTTATTTTACACTTTGGCTTTTCAAAAATAACAGATATATAAGCTCGTAGCGCGGCACCGAGTGCCGCGCTACGAGCTTGTAGATCTGCAATTTTTTTTAAGTCGTGAAAATGTGTGCAAATATATATATATTTTTAAAGCGAATATTTAAATACTAAATACTTAAATCTTTGCTTCTGGGGGGTCCCTGGAACGAAATATTTTGATGGGGGTCTGCGGCCAAATACATATAATTTTGGGGGTCCTTGACATGAAAAAGTTTGAGCACCACTGATATAGAAACATAAGTTTTTCAGAATACTGTTGGGATTTAGGAGACATGTAGAATCGGCTTCAGGTCTTAAAGGGTTAATGGTTGAAAACATCTGTATAAAGTGAGGTTCACTAAGCTCCTCCCCATATCACCAAGCCCCTCCCCCACATGTAGAGTGAGGTTCACTAAGCTCCTCCCCACATAACCAAGCCCCTCCCCCACGTGTAGAGTGAGGTTCACTAGGCTCCTCCCCACAACACCAAGCCCCTCCCCCACAAGTGGAGTGAGTTTCACTAAGCTCCTCCCCACATCGCCAAGCCCCTCCCCCACATGTAGAGTGAGGTTCACTAAGCTCCTCCCCACATCACCAAGCCCCTCCCCCACATGTAGAGTAAGGTTCACTAAGCTCCTCCCCACATCACCAAGCCCCTCCCCCACATGCAGAGTGAGGTTCACTAAGCTCCTCCCCACATGTAGAATGAGGTTCACAAAGCTCCTCCCCACATCACCAAGCTCCTCCCCCACATGTAGAGTGAGGTTCACTAAGCTCCTCCCCCATGTAGAGTGAGGTTTACTAAGCTCCTCCCACATCACTAAGCTCCTCCCACATCAATAAGCTCCTCTCACATGTAGAGTTAGGTTCACTAAGCTCCTCCCACATCACTAAGCTCCTCCCACATGTAAAGTTAGGTTCACTAAGCTCCTCCCCACATCACTAGGCTCCTCCCACATGTAGAGTGAGGTTCACTAAGCTCCTCCCACATCACTAAGCTCCTCCCACATGTAGAGTTAGGTTCACTAAGCTCCTCGCCACATCACTAGGCTCCTCCTACATGTCAAGTGAGGTTCACTAAGCTCCTCCCACATGTAGAGTGAGGGTCACTAGGCTCCTCCCACATGTAGAGTGACGGTTACAATGGACCGTTCACTAAGCTCAGCCCCAGATACTGGGACAACACCACAACAAGATCCGCTCATAATTTCAACCTCACATTGTTCCGATAAGCCATTGTTCCAAAAAATACCCATAGTTCAAGTTCCGAAAAATACCCATAGTTCAAGTTCTGAAAAATACCCATAGATCAAGTTCAGAAAAATACCCATAGTTCAATTTCAGAAAAATACCCATAGTTCAAGTTAAGAAAAATATGTTTGTGCCTCGAGTTGCGCCTGGAACAGAAGCACTGAGTGAGAGAAGTGAACAATACTATAGCAGAATAGTGGTGAGATGTTGCGAAACACAGTGACACACGCAAAGAGTCAATTAGCATTGAGTCATGAGAGTGGCTGACACAGGCCTGTTACTTTAATGACACACTCCATATATGGAGTCAAATGTCCATATATGGAGTCAAAACAAATGCCCATATATGGAGTCAAAACAAATGCCCATATATGGATTCAATGTCCATATATGGAGTCAAATGTCCATATATGGATGTGTGTGTGTGTGTGTGTGTGTGTCCACGTGTGTGCATGTGTGGTGCGGATGTATGAATGTGTGTGCGATATATGGGTGTGTGTACATTTGGTGAGTATCCTACCGTATGTGTGTGCGTGTGTGTGTGTGTGTGTGTTAGTGTGTGTGTGTGTGTGTGTGTGTGTGTGTGTGTGTGTGTGTGTGTGTGTGTGTGTGTGTGTGTGTGTGTGTGTGTGTGCATGAGTGAGTGAGTGCGCACGTGCGCACAAGTACAGTACATCTGGACACATGGACTTAAGGAGCTTCAACACAATGATTTTAACCCATTAAGACCTGGAACTGTGTCATTTTTAGATTTGAGCTAAAAAGCTTTATTTTACACTTTGGCTTTTCAAAAATAACAGATATATAAGCTCGTAGCGCGGCACCGAGTGCCGCGCTACGAGCTTGTAGATCTGCAATTTTTTTTAAGTCGTGAAAATGTGTGCAAATATATATATATTTTTAAAGCGAATATTTAAATACTAAATACTTAAATCTTTGCTTCTGGGGGGTCCCTGGAACGAAATATTTTGATGGGGGTCTGCGGCCAAATACATATAATTTTGGGGGTCCTTGACATGAAAAAGTTTGAGCACCACTGATATAGAAACATAAGTTTTTCAGAATACTGTTGGGATTTAGGAGACATGTAGAATCGGCTTCAGGTCTTAAAGGGTTAATGGTTGAAAACATCTGTATAAAGTGAGGTTCACTAAGCTCCTCCCCATATCACCAAGCCCCTCCCCCACATGTAGAGTGAGGTTCACTAAGCTCCTCCCCACATAACCAAGCCCCTCCCCCACGTGTAGAGTGAGGTTCACTAGGCTCCTCCCCACAACACCAAGCCCCTCCCCCACAAGTGGAGTGAGTTTCACTAAGCTCCTCCCCACATCGCCAAGCCCCTCCCCCACATGTAGAGTGAGGTTCACTAAGCTCCTCCCCACATCACCAAGCCCCTCCCCCACATGTAGAGTAAGGTTCACTAAGCTCCTCCCCACATCACCAAGCCCCTCCCCCACATGCAGAGTGAGGTTCACTAAGCTCCTCCCCACATGTAGAATGAGGTTCACAAAGCTCCTCCCCACATCACCAAGCTCCTCCCCCACATGTAGAGTGAGGTTCACTAAGCTCCTCCCCCATGTAGAGTGAGGTTTACTAAGCTCCTCCCACATCACTAAGCTCCTCCCACATCAATAAGCTCCTCTCACATGTAGAGTTAGGTTCACTAAGCTCCTCCCACATCACTAAGCTCCTCCCACATGTAAAGTTAGGTTCACTAAGCTCCTCCCCACATCACTAGGCTCCTCCCACATGTAGAGTGAGGTTCACTAAGCTCCTCCCACATCACTAAGCTCCTCCCACATGTAGAGTTAGGTTCACTAAGCTCCTCGCCACATCACTAGGCTCCTCCTACATGTCAAGTGAGGTTCACTAAGCTCCTCCCACATGTAGAGTGAGGGTCACTAGGCTCCTCCCACATGTAGAGTGACGGTTACAATGGACCGTTCACTAAGCTCAGCCCCAGATACTGGGACAACACCACAACGGGATCCGCTCATAATTTCAACCTCACATTGTTCCGATAAGCCATTGTTCCAAAAAATACCCATAGTTCAAGTTCCGAAAAATACCCATAGTTCAAGTTCTGAAAAATACCCATAGATCAAGTTCAGAAAAATACCCATAGTTCAATTTCAGAAAAATACCCATAGTTCAAGTTAAGAAAAATATGTTTGTGCCTCGAGTTGCGCCTGGAACAGAAGCACTGAGTGAGAGAAGTGAACAATACTATAGCAGAATAGTGGTGAGATGTTGCGAAACACAGTGACACACGCAAAGAGTCAATTAGCATTGAGTCATGAGAGTGGCTGACACAGGCCTGTTACTTTAATGACACACTCCATATATGGAGTCAAATGTCCATATATGGAGTCAAAACAAATGCCCATATATGGAGTCAAAACAAATGCCCATATATGGATTCAATGTCCATATATGGAGTCAAATGTCCATATATGGATGTGTGTGTGTGTGTGTGTGTGTGTGTGTGTGTCCACGTGTGTGCATGTGTGGTGCGGATGTATGAATGTGTGTGCGATATATGGGTGTGTGTACATTTGGTGAGTATCCTACCGTATGTGTGTGCGTGTGTGTGTGTGTGTGTGTGTGTGTGTGTGTGTGTGTGTGTGTGTGTGTGTGTGTGTGTGTGTGTGTGTGTGTGTGTGTGTGTGTGTGTGCGTGCGTGCGTGTGTGTGTGTTAGTGTGCGTGTGCGTGTGCATGTCATTGTGAGAAAGCAATCAGTGGCTGTTTAATCTTTCAGAGAAGAAGAGGAGCTCATTTGCATAATCACATTTTTCTCTGTCCCACAATGCCTTGCACCGTGGGGCCAACGGTCCAACACACACACACACACACACACACACACACACACACACACACACACACACGACACTGAAATGATACTCACTCTATTCTCCTCCCTCTGTCCGTTCTCTCATCTCTCTCTTTATTTATCTCCCTCTCTCTCTCTCTCTCTCTCTCTCTCTCTCTCTCTCTCTCTCTCTCTCTCTAAGGGTTCATTGGTCTCTCTCTTCATTGGTCTCTCTCTCTCTCTCTCTCTCTCTCTCTCTCTCTCTCTCTAAGGGTTCATTGGTCTCTCTCTCATTGGTCATAATGATAATAGAGTTCTTGTGTTCAAATGGATTCAGCCGCATCAAGAGTTCATTTTCTCTCTCTCTCTCTTCTCCACTGAAACCCTTTCTGCTCGTCTGAGGCTCTGTACTTGGTCCCGTCTTTTTCCCTCTACACCAAACCTCTTACAATGAAAATAGCCAATCTACAAGCTCAGAAAGTGATGCGTTGTGAGCATGTAGATCGGTTATTTTCACAGAGTAAGGATGCGAGGGTTAAAAACCAACATGGCCTTTATTAAAGACCTTGTCAAATGGCTTGTTCGGTCATTTTATTTTGAAGTTTCAGTCTGAAACGGCGTCTCAACCAATCAGAAGGTCCCGTTTTTTATAGAACCTTTGAAATTATTTTAAAAATGTTTGGAACATGTTTGAATAATTTCTCTTCTGCAGGTCCCTTGCACAAAACATTTTCATCTGGGGGTCTGCGGCCAAATGCATATCAATCTGGGGGATCATGAAAAGGTTGTGTGTTGTGTTGCTGCTGTAACTCCCAGAATCCCTCAGGGTTTGGAGGCAAAAGGTGAAATTCTAAGAAACCACATCGATTAATTAATCCAGACCTGCTAGGATGGACCCAGGATATGCCTCCTGTCTCCGTGCGTGCATGCATGCATGCGTGCGTGCATGTGTGCGTGTGTGGTGATCACACAAAAAGTGTGTAACGTGGTGTGACTCTCAATCAGTGTTATTGTCACATCATAGGTTCTAGTGTGTAGTTGTGTTGTTGTGCATTGTGTTGTTTTCGGGACAGAGAAAAGGGCGTTCAGAGAGTCAGAGAGACAGAGAGAGAGAGAGAGAGAGAGAGAGAGAGAGAGAGAGAGAGAGAGAGAGAGACGGGGGGAGAGAGAAGAAAAACAGAAAAGAAAACATCAAAGCTATCTTCATACACTATTATGCATAGCATAAAACATTGGTTCTCAAAGTCCTTTTTTCTGTCCAGGGGGTCCCTGGGGGGTCCTTGGGGGTTCATCGCATGTCACTCTACAAGGTCACAATGACCTTGCAGATCTGATCTGCTACTAGATTTTTTAACTCTTATATATTTGCTTCTAGGGGTCCCTGGAACTAAATATGTTTGAGATGGGGGTCCGCATGCCAAGCCGAACGCGTCCATTCCTTCACCGGGTGAGACGACACATCTTTCACCACTTTCATTACGGAACGTACACATTGTTACTTTTTAAAGGTTTATTTTGTCATAGTAAAACATAAGGTATTGTAGCAGGTCATTGCAACAACCACCGATCTTGTGAAAAATGGAAACGGGGCCGACAAATATTCTAAACTTTACGCGATTCTACCAATAATCATATTCTTTGAGACACATCCGAGTTTTGTTTTGAGCGACCTGCCAGCACACACCTGCTGACAGGTGTGTGACTGAACATGGGTTCTGCTACTTTGTTGAGTTTGTGTTGACAAGCAGCAACACTGGTGGAAATTAGATTCCACGTTTGTCCCTTCAGGATATAATCTGAGTTCCCAGAAGTTTTCGCCAGCTCTGGCGAGGAACTTCTGGGCCAGAGCCCTGGTATTTGTGGGCGGGATGTAGCTTACGCTCAGAATCTGAGCAGACACGCCTCTTACCGGACTGAGAGCTGTGCAACTCGTCTAAAAAGTCAGACGAGAGGCAAACAGCAGTACACAACAATGGAGGCCGCAATTTCTCAAGGGGAAATTGCTTCCCGTCGATCCTATTTAGATGCAACACCCACTGCATGTGGATCCCGCCCCCTTTTCTTCATTGGCTGTTGATTTGAATCACAACGCGCCCCTGCTGTCCAAGCTCCGACGCAATGCCTCCCAGACTATTCAGGATAAGGCCTGTGCAACAGGGCAAGTGAAGCTGGTGTTCTGTTAATGCAGAGTGACATTATTTGGTTGTCTTCCAGAGATTTACAGGCAACATTTGCACAACGGTACCAAAGACAGATGTCAAAGTTGCAGGACCCATGCTCAGGTGCCAGTCACACACCTGTGCATGGCACACACACTGCCTGTAAACGGTACCAGGGCTGACACCAAATAATGTGTAATCTGCATAACGGAACACCAGCTTCACTTGTCCTATTGCACAGGCCTTATCATGAAGGGACAAACGTGGCATCTTTCCATGAGGGCAGTGTTGCTGCTTGGAGCATCAACACAAACTCAACAAAGTTGCAAAACCCATGTTCAGGTGCCAATCACACACCTCTCAGCAGGTGTGTGCTGGCATGTCACTACAAACGAGAGTGATTACCAACAAAAGCATATTGGGGGATTTTGGCAAATTTATTTGGGGGCGCTACCCACACATTTAGCTGTGTTGCTCATTCCACGACATGCTCGATCCCTACAAGATGTACCTCGTTGTAAAGGTGACTAATCAACGAAAAAAATGATATAAAACACAATACCAATTGGTATTATTAAAGGGGAGACATAATCGACCGAAGTTACGTTTCCTAAGTTTTTGTGGGCAGTTATACAGAGATAGAGATTCAGACATAGAGAGAGACAGAGAGAGACAGAGAGAGACAGAGAGAGACAGAGATAGATAGAAAGACATAGAGAGAGAGATAGAGATACAGAGAGAGAGAGAGAGAGAGAGAGAGAGAGAGAGAGAGAGAGAGAGAGAGATAGAGCTACAGACATAGAGAGAGAGACAGAGAAAAATAGAAAGACATATAGAGAGATAGAGACACAGAAAGATACACATATACACACACAGAGAGAGAGAGAGAGAGAGAGAGAGAGAGAGAGAGAGAGAGAGAGAGAGAGAGAGAGAGAGAGAGAGACAGAGAGAGAGACAGAGAGAGACAGAGAAAGGTAGAAAGACATATAGAGAGATAGAGACACAGAGAGACACAGAGAGACAAAGAGAGATAGAGAGACATGTATATGTATATGTATATATATATATATATATATATATATATATATATATATATATATATATATATATATATATATATATATATATATATATATATATATACTGTATATATATATATATATATATATATAGAGAGAGAGACATAGAGAGAGATAGAGATACAGACATAGAGAGAGAGACAGTCCAGATTACCCCCTCTCTTCCATTTAGTATGAATTGAAGCCGTTTCATATTTAATGCATTTTTAATGAACTGATCTTTCATTGCAAATCTGAAGCTAATCTAGTGTGTTATGAATCCTTTGTGCTGCTGGTTAGCCACAGCGCTAAAGAGAACCAGGGCGACCGACACTGACTGACAGAGAGAGAGAGAGAGAGAGAGAGAGAGAGAGAGAGAGAGAGAGAGAGAGAGAGAGAGAGAGAGAGTACAGTGACATGTGTGTGTGTGTGTGTGTGTGTGTGTGTGTGTGTGTGTGTGTGTGTGTGTGTGTGTGTGTGTGTGTGTGTGTGTGTGTGTGTGTGTGTGTGTGTGTGTGTGTGTGTGTGTGTGTGTGCACAGATGGACAGGATATGCAGGCTGATCACAGCAGAAGGTTTGGCTGCGCTACAAGTCATAGCAGACGATGGCATCATTACTCACTATTAGACCTAAACACATTATAGCACAGACAGACAGACAGACAGACAGACAGACAGACAGACAGACAGACAGACAGACAGGCAGACAGGCAGACAGACAGACAGACAGACAGACAGACAGACAGACAGACAGGCAGGCAGGCAGACAGACAGACAGACAGACAGACAGACAGAATCAATGCTAAGGCTTTTGTTTTAAACTTCTGTCGTGTGCAGGAGGCCTATATGTGTATAGGACTGTAGTTGTGTGCTTGTAGTTCACCCTAGCCTGGCATGGTCAGACTAATATCACTGCGTAGATATTAGTCTGGAATCTCTCTGTGGAACCTGCACTTCCAAGGGGCCAATACATAGGATGACTCTGTTGATAAACCCACCCCATATTTAAGATGTGTCTCAGGTTTCCAACTCTGTGAACATCCATGTTTGTAGTTCATCCAACACTGTGAACATCCATGTTTGTAGTTCATCCAACACTGTGAACATTCATGTTTGTAGTTCATCCAACACTGAACATCCACCCTGGCTTGTTTAATTATGAAAATCACTACAAAGGTTTCAAATATTTTCCAAGATCAACTGAAAATAGATCTACACTCTGATGTATAAAGAGTTACAGTGGGTAAACTGACTGCTATGTTAACACATTCTACTGGATCCTGTCAGCAAGGAGTGTTGGGCGGGAAGATCAGGACGAAGCCCTACATCCTCCCGGTGGGGGCTCCTCACTGGTAGGTGAGTCAGGAGGGTACAACATCAGTGACAACACAGACATGTGTGTGGGGAGGAATGAATTGGCATAACGACTACATTGGGGAGAAACAACGGGGTAAAAAGCAAAAGAACAAAAATAAATGAGGACCAGTTTTATGAAGATAAGGTTGAAAATGAGTGAAGTGCTCCTTTAAGTAAAACATCAGAGTTTAGTTTTTTAATGTCAATAGTTTTAGGACACAAAGTCCTTTCAGCATAAAGCTGGAATTTAATGTCAATCTAATAGCAAAATAATAAAACATTATCAAATAAATGACTAACGTTTAATGAAGTGGTTTATGACACATTAAACAAAAACAAAAAACTGGTTAATTTGCTTTGTGACGGACAGAGTGTTTTGTAATAGATTGGAAATGTCAATTTTGTGTCAAAGCCAAAAGGTTTTTTCTTTCTTTTTTCCACAGCGTTCAAGTTCTAATGACAAGCCTCCTCTGGCTCGTTAATTTCAGAATGTCTGCCCAACCAAATTGGATTTGTTCAAACTGGGAGATAAAGATGGACTCCATTAAACGCAAGGTCACCGTGTATGTTCTGTAACCATGAGGATTTTATTATAAATGTATGTTCTATAACCATGAGGATTTTATTATAAATGTATGTTCTGTAACCATGAGGATTTTATTATAACATGTAAAAGTTGAAGCTTTGGCTTCAGTGTTCATTTCGCAGGCTAAAACTATGAGGAAAATTTTTGGTTGAGTACCTTTTTTCACTGATGAAAACCATACAAAAACTTAGAAGAACTAAATTAAAACTAAGCTATGATGACTAAAACTATGGCTAAATATACCGAATATAATTTTGTCAACAAATAGAAACTAGAACTAAGAACTAAGACAATCCATGACTCGGTAGAATAGTCTAGCTCATTAGCACGTTACTATCATATTTTCTTAGCTATACATTATTTTGGACATTGGATTATTCCCACCCGTTTCCCTATGAATACTGCAAAAACGGCCGAGCGGATTCTTTAAAAAGATATATCGAGTGATAGTGTACATGTTGTTGGTCATGTTTATTAATAAAGTCATGCTTTTTCTTTCTTATAAGAGTGTAGAACATTGTAATTCCAAACAGCATTTTACAATGTATTTCAATGGCGTTACGTGACAAAACTTCCCTGTACACGTCATGTTTGGCTCATCCCTTTCCGAGGCTGTGGGAGAGATTTTCTGAAAAGTGGCCCATCGGCATCTCCTTCTTCAAACAGCACTAAACAAAGGGACCGTCACTAGTTGCATTGGCAAATATGTTCACAACTATTACACAATTAAATTGTGACAAAGTAAATTGTGTTACTCCCCCTTTAATAATTGAAAAATAGAAATACTCCAGTAAAGTATAAAAGCAGTAAAGTAAAAGTACAGTACTTGAGTAAATGTAGTCTCTACCCCTGCTTCTTTGTTGTGATATATTGAGATGTTTAATTAGTATTTCTAAATTAAAATGACAATAATCTGTTATTCTCTTATAAATGAAGCTCATTTCTCATTCTAACTGACAGCCTGTGAGGTTGCCAGGTCACGTCCAAATGAAGCCAATAAGAAATAACGATGAATGAAGGTTTTATCAGCTTGAATTTAATTCAAAGAAATTCAATTATTTGTTCTGACATTCAGGTGCAGATGAAGCCGTCTCTGTTCTCTGTATTACAGAACAGAACCATTTATCATTCATTATTATTCTTTCATTTACAACTGAAATTATTTTACTGGGAGATTTTTAATGAAATGCTGGAAGAGAGACTTTTATATGAGAGTTATATAAACCTGTTCTTCTCCTCTTACCTGGCAGCTCCATCTGTCTGTCTGTCTGTCTGTCTGTCTGTCTGTCTGTCTCATCTAATCCATCTCTCTCTCTCTCTCTCTCTCTCTCTCTCTCTCTCTCTCTCTCTCTCTCTCTCTCTCTCTCTCTCTCATATATACATCAGTAAATAATGTGAATATTTCTCTCTCTGTGGAAACATGATGATTTGGAATGGAATGGAATCCACTGATGAGCTACATGTCAACATGGAGCCTTGTTACTGAGCTCTGTGTAGAGTTTACCTGAGACTAGACGAAAGAGAGAGAGAGAGAGAGAGAGAGATGGGAGCCATGCATTCTTTCATTTGGAGGCAATCATTGAAGGTTTATATTTTACATGTTTGATCATTGTGCTCAGGATGCAGCAGCGCCACCCAGTGGCTGCGTTCGGTTTTACGTTAGGGGTTATTTTTTAAAGTGGATAAAATTAGAAATAGAAAACAAGTACAGATACGTTTCACATTATGTTTATGCATTGCCTGCCAATAACGCATATATGCGTTTTTTAGAATCCATCACTTTCCTGCCAATAACGCATATATGCGTTTTAAGATTTTTATTTTTATTTTATTTGACCCAAAGACCAAGGAGATATGATTTTTCGAAGATCTAGACTCCTATTCACTTCCTTGTTAACTTAACACTTAAACATTCTGTATCTCGGCTCCTGAGTACTTTTTGTTTTTCAATGAAAAATCTCTGGCAGCCAACAGCTAAAAATCTGAAATAACTCTGGCAGCTGGTGAGTTAACACATTGCCTGCCAAGATCGCATATATGCGTTCTTTCAAAAAAAAGGTTTTCTTTTGAAAATTCCACAAGGGGAGCCCTAACACAGCTTAGGAATGACGAAGAAGCAGTATGTGACGTCATTCCAAAAAAACAGACTTCCGTCCGGCCCGACAAGCTGCGCACAGCCAGGGCCTCTGAACTTGAGGCTCGGTCACACACCGGCAGCAACAACCTATACAGCCTATAAAACGATCAATAAGAAATAATATAAAGATCGATTAAACTTGCCATGGCTGCTCATGTGTTCATCATTTGAAGACAAAGTCCATCGTTCTTTCTTTCTTCAGAAAAAGTTCAATGACGCGGTCGTGCAGTACTGTGTGCTTTAATTCCAATAAAAGGTCCTTCTCGATTGCCATGGAGGCCAATGCTGAGAGTCGAGTCTGTCCAGTCGTATTTCTTGCATATGTCTTCATGCGTTTTAGGGCGGAAAATGTCCGCTCTACAGAGGCTGTGGATACTGGAACTGTCACTGCCAAACATGTCCGTTTGTAAAGCTGATGCAGGCTTTCACGTAGATCCTTCTGCTCGACCCTTCTTTACAATGGCAAGCTTTTCTTGAAAAGTCCTTCTCGAAAAAAGGCTTTGCCAGTAAATCCACCACCAAATCTGTTTGTTCTCGTCCTTCAGACATTTTTAGTTTTTGGTGCGTTTGTTTGCGAGTTAATTTAGCGAACTCAATCAACTAAAGAGACAACAACAACAAACCTTGCAGCAGAAGTTTGAATAAATCAGTTCTCTTGTCTCATTGGACAACATTTCTTCCCAGCCATGGGATGCAAGCAAGATGTTAACGTCATCAGGTAGGCCAGCTGGAAGGCCCTGATACCTGAAAGAATACGCCCAGCAGGGCAAACTCGAAGTCTGATTGGTTAAAGAACCTGCCAATCTTATTATCGGCCCCATTCACTTCAACAGCAAGTGGATTCAGTTAAGATTCTGAAGGCCTCACGGGGGAAATTTTAATAGAGAAAAAAATACAATCTTTATATTTGAAATGTGAAAGTCATGAGCTTTCAAAAAATATATATAATAATAAATGCTCCAAAAATGTACTGAAGCACAGTACTCAAGTAAAAACTCTGTGTATGAACGTGTTTTATAAACCTTATATCTAGTGTATGATCTGCTGAATGCTGACTGTTACAAACACACATCTGACTCACTTTACTCTCATCATCTTTAATAAGATCAAATACATCAACAGACATCATCACTGTCACATGTCAGGCAGAAACTATAGAATTCAAACCTGAACCATGAATGACAAACACTACAATATAAAACATGTTATCAGTATTCAGTAATAATCATATCAAACATGTCACCGTCATACCAATACAATTACAAAATTATCGTTTATACACTACAAAATAAAAGCATGTTATCAGGAATCATTCAGTTAACTAAAGTATGATCTGTCTGTCTGTCTGTCTGTCTGTCTGTCTGTCTGTCTGTCTGTCTGTCTGTTCCGTGTAATACCGAAGCAATTCAAAACTGAATGGTACATTAATTAAATAATCACATGTAATTCAAAATTAATAACGTGCCATAAACCAATCCCTTCAGATTACCATGGACATAGGTAACTCCTAATCAATATCAGATCAATATATTCCATTGCTTTTTATTGGGCGCTAGACGTTCTAACTGTGGTTTTCCAGAGCGACACTGATCTTCCCTGGTAACATCTTCAGAGACGGACCGTCATCATGAACATTATTAATGAATGGAAACAGTCTCTCAGTGAAAGTGTGTGTGAAGGTGTGTAGGTGTGTGTTAGAATCAGGATCAGAGAAGGACAGCTGTCCTCTGTCCCAGTCCAGCTGGACTCTGATCCTCTGGAGTTTCTGATTCATTGAGACATCAGTCGAGGCCTCATGATCAGGCTCTGATGAGGAGAATGCTGTGTACTCACCCTCATTGAACTGTATATACCAGTCTCCACTCCCCGTGTCTCCCTTCCTCTGGTAAGACTCCACACACACACCTACGACCCAGTCTTTATTGTCTCCAACCTCAACATCCCAGCTGTGAGACCCTGAGTTAAAGCCCTCAGAACCCAGGACTTGGCAATACTTGTCAAACCTCTCTGGGTTGTCAGGAAGCTGCTGCTTCTCTTCTACACCTCTCACACTGGTCAGATCATCAGACAGTATGAGACATGGATGAGCAGTGTTGGGGTCCAGGATCACAGGAGTGTAGGAGACAATGTCCTTCATCTTGTCCCAGACTCTGAAGGTCAGGTTCTTCAGGTGTTTGGCCTCGTCTATCAGCGCTCCTGAGACCGGCGGTGGGTCCTGCAGGGTGAGCTGGACTCCCTCCATCGTGGTCTTGTAGTTCTGCAGGAATGAGACGTGGTCGTCGGCTCTCGGCTGATCCTCAGCAGCTTGGATTGCATTGGAGAGGGTTTCCGTTTCTCTGCTCAGACCCTCAATCCTCTCCTTCATCTCCTGACTCTTCTGAGCCTCTTCCTCCCACAGAGCGGCTGGCCTGGCCTCCTCTTCCTCCTGTAGGAACCGACGAAGATTCTGAAACTGTTCCTTAATCTGCGTCTCTGTTTTCCTGGCCTGACCTTGATGTGATTTTCTATTTTGTCGTAATCTGTTTTAACTTTATCAAAGACCTCCAGTTTCTCCTTTAAAGGATTCAGTGATTCCTGTACCTTCTATTTGCAAGGTCCAGACGCTTCGTCCACGGGTAAGAACTTGTGTCCGGCGTGTTCCTCTGAATTGCGACACACAAGACACATCGGCTGTTGGTCGTCCAGACAGAAGAGCTTGAGCTTCTCACCGTGTGCGGTGCAGAGGACCTCAGAGCTCACCAACGAGGAGCTCTGGCCTTTCTCCTCCAAGAGGTTCTCACACAGGTCCTTCACAACAACATTTGTAAGAGGATGGTCCCTGGAGCATCTTCTCTGACAGACAAAACATTCTTTTGTTGGTCTTTGCGTACACCATTCCTGCAGACAGTCTTTGCAGAAGCTATGGCCACAGGACGGCACAACGGGATGTTTAAAGATGTCATGACACACGGGACAGGTCAGCTCCTCTTTCGGAACAGTGAAACGGGAAGCCATTTTCTCTGCTGCTCCCTGTTGCTCCCTGATCTGGAATGTTCTCTGAGGCTGTTACACCAGAGGAATACAAGAAGACAAAACAACGATAACATTATGAGTATCAATTGTACAATTATCTACCAATCACACTCGCTATGCAATAGATGTAAAGGGTATTTCAGAACCGTGTCTTTGATGGTTTGAACAGTTTTAGACCAGTAAGTTATAAACATAGAAAAGGAAACACAAACAACAACACAATGAAAAATTACTGACATGAAATGTACACACAGAACTATAAAACAAATCAGAAATATATACATTTATCGTCGTGTAAACACGCTCTCAATTCTTACCGCCAATCCTTCTGAGCTTGCAATGGAAAATAACTAGTAACACTGATGCATGCTTAGAACACTTTGTCCTTTTAGTGAGCTTTCTCTCTGTTTATATGGGTTTGGTCTACCCATGTGGGTGTAACCTTCTGTTGATTAATCATGTGACTTGTGTATTGTCTTAAAAGTGTAAACAAAGGCTTTAGCACTGTTCTATAACAGTAGCCACTGTCCCCCAGCTCCTCCTCTGACCTAATCAATTAACACTCTCATGTGACTCTCATGTGACACTAGACAAGCTCCCTTATATTAAAGTAGCAACAACACCTTCATTGACACCACGGAACAGGATCAGTCAGGATCTAATTTTAATGTTCTGTGATTCTTCTACACATACAAGTAATGCAGCCATTCTCTTTAAATCATGCCTCCATCAGAGCTTTGCAACAGGTGGTGGTTGCTAATTAATTAATGGCAAGTAGGCTACACACAGAGCACAATGCATTAGAATGCTATGGGGGCGAATAAGAATAATGTTCACTGTTTGTAGCCTTTACAGAATAAACTTGTGAGCATTTGGCTTAGTCTATTTTCAGTACAGATGGCCATGCAAGATCACAGACTCCATGGTTTATGTAACCTGTTCACCATTACTAGTCTTGACAAACATTTTGTAAAGCATAATAGGCCTACATCTCTGTGGATGTTTTCTGGTAGCGACATACTGCAGTTTGCAGCACACATTTACAATTATTTCAATAAGTGTGCACTTACCATGAAATGATGTTGTTAGAAGCACACACATTGAAGAAAATGTCCACCTTGTCAGTTGTCTTCATCAATTCAAAATGAAATGCAGGTGCGGGCAGCCAGGAGGAGCTTAATTACATCTCTGCAGAGTTAGATTAACACTGATGTGAACAGCATTTAAATCAGAAAGTGTTAAAATTACACTTTGGGAGTGGAAATCAACTCCGGGTGGAGTTGGGTAATGCCGATTTAAAATCAACTATTTAAAATAACTCCAACACTGAACCCAATTTAAATATGAAGGTGTTAAAATGACACTTTGGGAGTTAAAATCAACTCTGAAATGTTTAACCCTGTGTAAAAAACACTCCTAACTCAGTTTCATTTTTTTGTGATGAAAACCACCCGTTTTCAATGGGCCATAGCCCCAACATGGCTGCTCGCGGTTGGAATGTTATCATTCCAGTGGATACACGGATCCCTCCGCCTACCCACGGGGACTTTTTATTTAGTTTTTTTGTACACAACGTGGCTTCCACAGCGTTTCAAAGATCGTCGATTTAAAGAGGTGGTGCCATGGTTTTGCACTTTTTGTGCAGGTTGATAGAACTTCATTAAAACCCCTGGTGGTGTTTTTATGGTGTTTTATGTCTTCTCTGACTATTTTGAGTTTCTTCCTGGAGGCTGAAACCTTGAGGGTCAAACGTGCCAATAGAAAAACAGCACTTTAATGACAGTAAAATTATACCCTCCCCCTCATTATCATAACACTACAGGTGTGGGCATGAGGAGGAGGAGGGACTAGGACAGGTAGGTGGTGCTAAAGTGGTGGAGGAGGTGCTAAGGTGAGAACCAGGTATACTTAATGAACTGGAGGCGTGTCCACATAAAAACATAATTTCTAATTTGTACAAATCTGTACACTTTTTTGAAAAAAATCTTCCTCCTAGTATAACCATAGTACCTGATGATTATGTTTTAGGGGGGGGGGGGAAATCACTGAAAATCACGGCACCCCGTCTTTAAGGTAATTACGCTGGCACAGGGATAAAAACAGATGTTTAATATCTTGGTGGGTGATGTGTTAAAACCAGATTATTATTATTATAATTATAAATACAGATACGTTTCACATTATGTTTATGCATCTCATTAGAATTACATTATTATTATTATTTCTGAGCAGTGCCAACAGCCGCATATTAAATAGAGTAGTACCGTCTAAATACCAGCGTCCACACATCAAATAGAGAGTGTGTGTGTGTGTGTGTGTGTGTGTGTGTGTGTGTGTGTGTGTGTGTGTGTGTGTGTGTGTGTGTGTGTGTGTGCAAACACAGCAGCAAGATTCGTGAGTTGCTGTGATAGGAGAAGGATATCAAACGGAACACAACCACCCTAAAGACTAATCATTGTGTATATTCCTGCACTATACCTGCACTATACCTGCACATACGTGCATACGTGCGTACATGCGCACATGCGTGCTGCGTGCGTACATGTGTACATGCGTGCGTGCGTGCGTGCGTGCGTGCGTGCGTGCGTGCGTGCGTACGTACGTACGTACGTACGTGCTGCGTGCGTGTGTGTGTGTTTTTACAGTACAGTTTTATAAACAGACTGTCCTGGTTCTTAAACACAAATGGTTGTTTTATGGTTGAAAGTATTATTTTTAGAGACAGTTTACAATGATAAAAAGAGTCAGGTTAGAGACACGTTTACAATGATAAAAATAGTCAGGTTGGGGTTAAGTTTTTTCCAGAGGACCATACTGACTTCCATAAAGTGAGTGAGGGGCCACATATTGTACAATTGAATTGAAACTTGAAACACATAGGCATGAATTATGTTAAAACTGCATGAATTTGGTATACAAATAGACATCTCAGACTACTTCACAATAAGGTCCTTGCTTTTCAGTTATAAAAGGGCTTTTTTAATGAATTGTTTTCAGCTGTACTGTACTGTATCACTCTGGTGTACTCTGGCTTTACAATAAAGATATTACTTGCATAAAACAATCCACGTCAATGCCGTATCAACTTTTAAATGAGCCTATACATTTATACAGTATCTGATCTGATATGCACCACTCCATAGATCACTGATAAAACACATTGCATGATGTTATAAATATGGACTGAAGGCACACTGTTTCACTGTTACATTATTAACATAAAACATTTGAGTACATACGGAAGAAGGAATGCAGGTATAGTACTGAAATGGTAAATATGTCGAGATAAATAAAACATTCTCAAAACTTTACATGTACATACCTAGGCTAACATACATGTACATACATGTATATACCTAGGCTAACATACATGTACATACCTAGGCTATGCTACAGGTAGTATGTATGCCTGTACATGTAGTGTGTGTGTGCGTGTGCGTGTGCGTGTGCGTGCGTGTGTGTGTTTGCGTGCGTGTGTGTGTGTGCATGTGTGCATGTGTGCATGTGTGTGTGTGTGTGTGTGTGTGTGTGTGTGCGTGCACCAGTGTGTTTGATAATCCATTATGAATCGACACAGTTCACCTGTTCCCCTCCTTCATTCATTTTCTGTTCTCTCCATTTTCTCTCCTCTCCTCTCTCCCTCCGTCTCCTCATTTTCTCATCCTCTCTTCCCACCCCCCCCGTCTCTTCTCTTGGTCGTCCCTGGCCTCTCTCTCTGTGTGTCCATCTATTCTCTCTCTCTCTCTCTCTCTCTCTCTCTCTTCTCTGAGCTATGAATAACAATGAGTAAATCTACAAGTCACAGAAATCCTGTTAAAAGTTTCAAATCACTTTCTCTGCTGCAAACTATCAACCTATCAGAGTGTCTGTGTGTCTGTGTGTCTGTGTGTCTGTGTGTCTGTCTGTCTGTGTGTCTGTGTCTGTGTGTGTGTGTGTGTGTGTGTGTGTGTGTGTGTGTGTGTGTGTGTGTGTTTGAGAGAGAGAGAGAGAGAGAGAGAGAGAGAGAGAGAGAGAGAGAGAGAGAGAGAGAGAGAGAGGTGAGACCTGGTTGGCAAATCAGGCACGACAATAGAGGAGGAGGGGGATGAAGAGGTTATTAGTCTAGGACCTGGCTAAAATATGTATGCACTTAATTTAGGAGAGATTATCTCAACTGTTCTTGGCTAATATGACCCCAAGGAACAACTTAGGAACTACGAGAAATTCTTTATCCGCTACTTCAAACATAGGTCTATCTTCTAAACCGTTGGAGCTACAGATGTTCTGAGGTGCTCAAAATGTTCACAATACTCATGTTTAGTGAAAAATAGAAAAGTGTAAAATGTCAAATTTTATATTTTATTACAGAACAGCTAAAAAAAAACGGCTAAAAACGGTCAACTTATTACAGTCCAGGGCCATAAGAATATTTTTGCGTGAATCAATCTAAAAGCACCAAATGTGTCCCAGATATAACCCAGGGCATGCTCTGATGATGTAGCAAGGGTGCCCGAGCCAGCAACCTTCGGGATCATCATATTGGCCAAATCCAATATGGCCGCCACCTGAAAAAGGTTTTGGCTATGTTTGAACCAGATGAGCTACAAATACAAACTTGGTGTCTAAATCATGTTTTTTGACCATTAGAAACATGTTGGAATGCTTATCTTAATGATTTAATCTATCTAGAGGACTCTAATGTGCATATCACACATATGGCCACTATGTTATGAAACAACCAATGTATCTTACAGATGTAATTTTATTGAAACAATAGAATGATTTAGAGTAGAACTCATTCCTAATTATACAGCTACAGCTAGTACAGATGTGCAACAATACACAGCATAAATGTAATCCTATCATAGGATGTATAGAATTTGAACAATATGTATTATTGTACATAATTGTCTTGGTGTTACAACAGCAACAGAACTGATAAATACATTCAGCATGTCAAAAGGCCATTACATCCCAGATTTCAGTACGTTGGGCTGGTATTGGGACTCCATGACTAAGACTTGGGAACCTGGACCCGTCTTGCAGATGCCAGTAAAGCTTGCGCCATCCTCCTCCACCGTGGCTTCAAAAGTCATGTAGCGGACATAAAGCAAATTATGCGAAGCTGGAGTCCGTTGTATGATTAGAACAAAAAAATCTGTGATTCTAATTTAAACATAATATTGTTAAAATTCTATACACCTTTGACTGGTATGATATTATTCAATTTATACTGAGCATTGCTCTGCATATACTGTACTGGCTGTTGCTGTATAATCGCAATACTTTTGTGAGGATAATAGTCATAATTGTCATAATCATTTCCATGTTGATAAATGTTCATACATTTTCAAACATTTTCAAAACAAATTGGAAATAGCCAAACTACAAGCACAAAAGCATCACCACGTGATGTGCTTTGAGCTTGTAGTTTGGCTTTTGTTTACGAAGCCTAAAAAAGCCAGACAAAGTTTAGTACGACACAATTAAATCGTTAAATTGCAATTATTTGAGCGACAATTAATGGTCAAGTTAAACGTCATAATGGTGACAGCCCTACATATGTTCCTACTTGGAGCCGTCTTCAGAGGAATCCCCCGGTGGACCGAGGTCTTTCGGTGGAGACCAATGGCGCAGACCACCGAAGACACATCCTGACACACCGAGTGTACGCACGTGGAAAAACATGTGGAATTCAGCGTCAATCAGCAATCGAGACACTGCAGAGACCACCGAAGAAGGGCCATCGGCGCGGAGGAATCCCCCCTATGCAGACACATCCATGGATAGAGAGACATCTCCATCTCTAACAGTACGTTTTAACAGCGGGCGACTCTCGGGCGATCGCCGGGCGACATCGTCCAAAAGATAAAGAAAATCCATCTTTCATCGCCCCCCCGCCCACTTCGCCCTATCGCCAGTAGTTGCCGGCTCTCATAGACATATAATGCACTTCCGGAAAATACTATCCTGATCGCCCGCTGTTAAAACGCACCGTAAGGGCATCCTCGGGTTGAGCCTTCCAGCGGCGTCTCCCGTCATCTAATAATAATAAACTTTATTTGTAAAGCACCTTTCATGACATGAAATGCGGCTCAAAGTGCTTTATAGAGCAAGAATAAAGCACAAGTGCTTTACAGAAAAAATACAAATAATTTAACAATAAAGCAAAAAAGAAAAGCATAACAAACGTGAAAAAAAAGGGGGGGAGGCGCGTGTGTGAGCTGTCAACAGGTGTTGACTGATTGATTGGCAGACAGCTGTCAATCAGTGACTGTCAATCAGTCTGGCTGCCCAACGAGAATCGTACTCTCTCTGCTCTTTGGATACCTAAATAATGTAGAGTGTACATGGAAAAACAAGACAGCAGAAAATAATGTGTGGTATGTTTTATTTTATTTTCCAGAAGCGATTATTTTACAATGGTCTCAATCATTCAGAAATAATGTTTGTTCTTGACTTCCGGTGCGAGCCACCCTGAGGATATCTAGAGAACGGACGGAATTTATGTCCTTTCCTTTCAAAAGCTTCCTTGGGTTGAATGAGGAACTACCACACAGATCAGGACCAAACCATTCAGCTTAAGTAGGGGAGTTCCCAGTGGAAGGTGCCATGTACTGTAGAGGAGGAGGGGTGTTTCACAATGTTTATGAAAATGAATTCAAACCCAAAATGGTACTTAGTTTAAAAGTACAATACCTATTTATGTGTTGGGTTATTCATGAGATATTTGTCAGCTTGTTTTGATGGGTAATTGCTTTCTGTGTTTGTGGTAGGATCCTCTCCTATAAAAAGGAGGCTGCAGCCTGCAGGTACAGAGAGTGAGTTATGCTCGGGCGGGTAGATAAGATAAGAAAATTCCTTTTAACAGGACGTTCATGAAAGTCCTTGCGGGCTTGTTTCCAATGAGGGCCTGTGAGCAATTTGGGGTTAAGAGTCTTGCTCAGGGACAAATTTCATTTCATCGACACATATGCTGGCGTGGCCTGGAATCGTACCTGGGGCAACCAGGGCCTCTGGCTCCCTAGGCGGGCTCACTAACCACCCAGCTATGGCCGCCCCTGTAAAGACACGCTGTGAGACTGCATTACCAGACATGTGGTATGTGCCTGGACCGCTAGGCCAGTGGACGCCAGTAGAAACCTAACAGCCCAGTGAGAGAGCTGCCAGGGCCCTTTTTACAGGCAGAAACCTAACAGCCCAGTGAGAGAGCTGCCAGGGCCCTTTTTACAGGCAGAAACCTAACAGCCCAGTGAGAGAGCTGCCAGGGCCCTTTTTACAGGCAGAAACCTAACAGCCCAGTGAGAGAGCTGCCAGGGCCCTTTTTACAGGCAGAAACCTAACAGCCCAGTGAGAGAGCTGCCAGGGCCCTTTTTACAGGCAGAAACCTAACAGCCCAGTGAGAGAGCTGCCAGGGCCCTTTTTACAGGCAGAAACCTAACAGCCCAGTGAGAGAGCTGCCAGGGCCCTTTTTACAGGCAGAAACCTAACAGCCCAGTGAGAGAGCTGCCAGGGCCCTTTTTACAGGCAGAAACCTAACAGCCCAGTGAGAGAGCTGCCAGGGCCCTTTTTACAGGCAGAAACCTAACAGCCCAGTGAGAGAGCTGCCAGGGCCCTTTTCATCGGGGCGTAGCCTAGTGCACTTTGTTTGTTTGTTCTTTTTTCCTTTTTCCAAATTTTTGCATTAAGTCCTCTATTCTCTATTTTTTGTACCTTTGGACATTATTTTTTGCTATTCGACTATTCATTTTTGCACTGTACAAAGCTACACTGGGGTTTGGTGGAGGAGAAGTGGGAGAAATAAAACCCCCAAAATAGCATCTCTGACTGTTTTTGGAGCCTTTACCTCCGGTCAACTTTACACTCTCAAACACACTATTACGCAGCAGCATTTAGATTGTTCTTCAAATGTGTGTATTACTGTAAATTATGCCATACTTACTGCCATAACAGTAGAACAGCAGTAACACAATACAAGGATAATGCCTAGATTGAGCATTGAGTAATAGAACAATAGTTCCCAAACTGGGTGTCAGGATCCCCAGGGGGTCCCCCAAATTATTTTGGGGGTCCCCAGACGACTAGCTTAATGTTTATTTATAATTTTCTCACTCAACAGTAAACAATCCAACATACGGTATAAGTGTTACTATACAGGGTATCTGCACATTTTCTAAGATTACAATGTAAGGACTTTTAAGACCTTTTTAATAGCTCTAAAATGAGAAATAAAAATAAACTAATAAGACCATTACTGCGTCAAAAGCAACCTACTATACTATAAAACACAATGGTCAAACATTGGCAAGGCAAACATTGTGAAAATAGCTGATCTACAAGCTCGTAGATCATCTATTTTCACAATATCTGTGGAACCGAATCAAACTAAACTTACTGCCTCAACTCCTACATTTCCAAGTGCTTGTCAGGGTGAAGGTCCGCAGTTCAAATAGGATTATTCTGGGGGGTTACGGCCTGGAACGTTTGGGGACCCTTGATATAGACCAGTGGTGGAAAAAGTACTCACATTTTTTACTTAAGTAAAATAATCAATACCGCAATATAGAAATACTCTGTTACAAATACAAGAATTTTAAATTTACTTGAGTAAAAGTACAAAGGTATTGGCATCAAAATGTACTTAAAGTACCAAAAGTAAAAGTACTCATACTTGAGTAAATGTACTTAGTTACTTTAAAAAATAAATTATCCAGCGATTTTTGTAACCCATTTCTTTTCACCCGGTGCCAATTTCCTAAGTGATCCTGGGCGCTACACCCGCCCTACACCAGCACTACACCAGTCCCCCACAGTAGGGAGGCCAGGGCCGAGCTCATGCTTCCTTCAATGCATGAGAGCCAACTGACCTTCTTGTCACCTGACAGGGGGGAGTTTCCCTGGTTGGACGTAGCGCGTGGAAGGAACACGTTATTCCAACCAGTTCCCTTCCCCTCCATCAGGCGCCCCGGCTGTCATGGGGGAGGCGGTATAGCGACCAGGATTACTACATGTTTTTGTGAGGGTATTAACTACCCTAGGAGACACGGGTAGAACATGCAAACTCCACACAGAGTAGGCCCTTTCGCCAACCCCACCTAGGGTATGGGCGCTGATGACGCGGAGGAGAAGACACGCCCCCAGCGCCCACAGCGTCCCCGGCGGGAATCGAACCCAGGACCTTCTAGCTGTGAGGCGACAGCGCTACCGACTGCGCCACCGTGCCTCGCATACTACTACTTAGTTACTTTACACCAGTGCACACTTTGTCCTTCAACGGTCCAGTGACAGGGGTTTGTACAATCATGTTTCTTCCAGCTCAGGAACGTTGCTAAAATCAAGTCAAATTTGCATTCATGCCTTCATTTCATCACACTTCTTAGTAAGACCACAATGTAAGATGTCACAATTAATCAGGGGTGAAAAAGTACCCAAATGTTTTACTTGAGTAAAAGTATCATTACTGCAATGTACAAGTTACAAGTAAAAGTCCGGAATTCTAAATTTACTTGAGTAAAAGTACAAAAGTATTGGTATTGTTACACACTTCAATGAAGGAATGAGTCCATATCAGTGTGGTTTGAGTTGTTCATTTTTACTGGACATGGAACTGCAACAAGACAACACATAAACATGAATTAGACCACGTTTCTGTCCAGTCTGCTTCCATTACATAAACAGGATGTACTGGCTTCTCTTTGACTGAATAATGTAACTGGACAACAACAAAATAATACATACATAAATAATATAATACATCACATTTAAACAAAAATCGAGAAAAAAAAAATGGGGGGGGTTGTCTGTCTGTCTGTCTGTCTGTCTGTCCACGACTTCAACAAACACATAACATACATATACATACATACGCAACAAAATGCTCAGGAACAGCAGACCATTTGCACGTACACACGCACAAGCACACACGCGCACACACACGCACGCACGCACGCACGCACACACACACACACACACACACACACACACACACACACACACACATACACACACACACACACACACACACACACACACACACACACACACACACACACACAGATCTGCTGTTGGTACAGACTCTAAGCAGAGCTGACAGCCTAGAAAGTAGCTGCATTGTGAACGTGAGTCACGTTCACAATGTTTGTTTTTACAAAACAATCTGTAGACGTGACTCACAAGCATTATGGAGCACGTCACACCACACCACAACACCACACCACACCACACCACACCACACCACACCACACCACACTGAATGAACACACACATCACACAGGAACCCAGAAAACAAACGCAGCATCTAAAAAAAATAAGAAACTAAAAGATAAATGTGTGAATTGTTGTGAAAGTGTGAGAATAGCTACAGGCTTGTAGAGAGCTGGGCTGACAGCCAACACACACACACACACACACACGCACACGCACACGCACACACACACACAGTAAACAACTGAATAAATTATAGTTATTGGGAAATAAAAACACTATAGTGAGGCTTATAAAAGGTGTTTTGCTGTGAAGACAAACTGTTATTTTCACTTCATTTTACATTTCGTCTCCATCAGTCAGAAACCTCTTATCTCCAGATTTAAACTTTTTCGAATGCAAATTATTTTAGAATTATAATTAAAAAAGAAACGGTTGTGAACATACAGGGTTTCTACCAGACATGGAGGATTTCTAAGTTGAGGTGAAGAACATGTTGAAGTTACAAAGTGTTTCAGGTTGTGTTGCAGCGTAGGTGTTGCACAGCAGGTGTTACTTAACAACACGGATAATTAGATCCACTGTACACTTAAATAACCTCCAATTAGTTTTATTTTCTAAAAATGTACAGCAGCCAATTCATTTATTTCTACCTGATAAATAGTTATTGTTGCCAATTAATTCCTCCCCACTGCTGGCATCAGCACCTGCCAGTGAGGAGCCCCCAACGGGAGGACGTACTGACCCCTACTCTGCAGTGGTGGACAGGTACTTAACCACTGGACAGGTGCTGCACCACCTGAGCGCTGAATCCAATAATTCTATCACATCCCTATCACTTGTTAGGTTGGGATCCGGAACTACAGGAACCAGAGGAACCAGAGGAACCAGAGGAACCAGAGGAACCAGAGGAACCAGAGGAACCAGAGGATCCAGAGGAACCAGGGGAACCAAAGTGGCCCAAACCTCTAGTCTCTATAATAGATAGATTCCATGTAATGTCAACATTGCATGGGCATATAATATAGCATTGTAGATTAGTAGGCAATAATTCCAATATTCACTTATTCACTCATGATTCCATTAGCTGCTGCAGTGCTGCTGTTCAGCCACAGAGAAGAACGCCGCTCTGGTTTTGGGCTCCATGATTGGTCAAGTTCAAGGATCGACTTTCATGGTCTTTTACAGGAATACGTGAGCCATCCTGGCTCGACACAGTCTGGTTTGACAAAGTCTAGCTCGATAAAGTAGCTCCTTCTCAGCCTGGCTTGGCGTTCGTGGAACGGAATAAACCAGACTGTATGGAGCAGACTTTGTCAAACCTGGATTTGGCTTAAATCCAGGCTTATTTAATTCTGCTTTCGTGAAATAGACCCCCGGGAGCCAGCAAACACAACAAAGCTAATAAACAGCTGACATTTGGGGATAGAGAAAAACGGGCGTTGGTGTTCCGTGCACATGGTAATGTGTGTGTGTGTGTGTGTGTGTGTGTGTGTGTGTGTGTGTGTGTGTGTGTGTGTGTGTGTGTGTGTGTGTGTGTGTAACACATGGTAATGGTCAATGGCTGTGTGCAAATGCAGATCATTGCTCCAGCCACTGAGGAGAACCGGGCTGAAGAGGCACAGAGCTACAGAGCTTTGTAGAATTATAGGAGGATGCTTATGACAATTAATCTTAAACTTAATCCCCCCCCCCCACACACGCACACTGATAAATGAAGTGTTCAGTTAATTGATGTCTCCTCCTCTCGTTCACTTCCTTCCTATCCTTCCATCCTTCCTGTGGCCTCCTCATCCACAACCATCCATCAACTGGAATGAACCGGAATGAGCAGAGCCGACCGGGTCTCAAATTAAACACTGTGCCCGTTTCAATTAGCTGCCGTCACACAGCGGGGAGGGGGGGGGGGGGCAGAGGTGAGGAACAAGGAAATTGGTTTGGCGGAGAGAGAGAGAGAGAGGACATTTCCAACGGTGGAGGAAGGAAGGAATGTCAGAGAGAGGTGTGTGTGTGTGTGTGTGTGTGTGTGTGTGTGTGTATAAGCGCGTGCATGCGTGCGTGCGTGTGTGTGTATTTCATGGTATTGTCATTTATTCTGGTGTCGTTGATTAGAATGTGTTTTTTTTAACGTAGTAGATCTGGTATTTTTGGCACAAGGAGTATAAATCAAGCATAACAACACCAACATACGTACTTTATGTACAACTAAATTAACTGTAGATTTAGTCGACTAACATTTTCTGAAACTAGAAAAAAACTAAAACATTTCAAATGATTAAAATATGACTAAAACTAAATGGAATTTTATTCAGAGGACTGTATGACTAGACTAGACTAGTGTTAATGAACTAATGTTAATGAACTAGAAGACATCTATTGTTGTCATGGTTTGTGTCTAGTGTTAATGAACTAGAAGACATCTATTGTTGTTGATAGAGTCATTTCATTTGATCTCTTATCTTAATTATCATAACTAGACCATACCCGTAGGGGGATATGAGCACCCAAAGTGTGCAGTTTGGGTTACGCGGTGAGAACAGACAGTTTATCAGGGATCGAAAGTGAGTTTGTACTGTGTAGTGCAGTGGTTCTCAAACTTTTTCATGGCAAGGACCCCCAAATTGACACTTGTTAGCCCGCGGACCCCCATTTGAAAAGATATGCGAGGGACCCCCATAAGAGAAGATTTGTTTACGGCTGTAGCAGTGAATCTCAACCATTTTAATTTCAAGGTCCCCCAGTTTGACATGCATTAGGGCTACGGACCCCCATTTAATGGCATTTCTATCCCTTGGACCCCAGTTTATATGGTAAAATGTATGTTAATTTAACTGTGAGAGTGTACAAATGGAACCAAATGGACCCGTTAGAGTCCATTTGGTTCCATTTGTACACTGTCAGAGTTACAGACCCATAAGGGTCCATTTGGTGCCTAATCTATCATTTAGCTGGGGACCCCCTGGAACTCCCTCAAGGACCCCTGGGGGTCCCCGGACCCCACTTTGAGAACCAATGGTGTAGTGTGTACACGCACATCCCGTCGTGGAGGAACAGAACACCCACAAACACCCGCGCATATAAAGATCTAACAGGCGGAGCCGTTCCCCGTCGGCCGTTGCCAACACACACACGCGAGTGCGAGCCGTTGCGAGCGCGCACAAACAAACACACACACACACACACAGGGCCGCTTCTCCCTACACGCACACTACGCAGGGCCCCTACCCACCTAAAAAAAAAGAAAAAAAAAAAGAACTTTTTTTTTTTTTTTTGAACGGACCCAATCTGCCCAGAACCGCGAAAAAAACGAACCCAATCCGCCCAGAACCGCAAAAAAAAACGCGGACCCCCGTGAAACAACGCGGACCCCATCGGCTGTTTTTTTTTTCATGAAGAAATTTCCCTGGGGTCTCCAGGCCGTGACCTACAGACATGGCGAAGGAAAACTGTGAACACAGCCACGCATGCAAGATGTTGCACATGAACGCAGCAGCCGCACTGAGGCGCTCCAACACAAACACTCTGACATTAAGCTTCACACAACAAACATCAGCAGCAAACATTCACCACAATGACAAACAAATTACGTCCGCGCAAAAATAAGCGAGGGCTCGCTTATTTTGTCTCTCTCTCCCTCTCTGTCTCTCTGTCTGTGTCTGTCCGTCTATTCTCTCTCTCCCACCCTCCCTCTCTCTCCCTGTGTGTGTGTGTGTGTGTGTGTGTGTGTGTGTGGTGGGGGTGGGGCGGGGGGGACAGCCATGACGCAAGGGACTTTTGAGATCGCCATCCCCAAAATAGGTTGACTTATTGGGATACATGCGTGTGACTGGTCGCCCCTGCCGGTTCTCTGATTTTTTAAAAAAAAATAGGCTCTGTCATGATTAATTGACCACACATATGAAGTGAAACAACTAAATTCTATCCAAACGATATGTTATAAGTGAATTCCGTGCGTCAAAGAAGAAGTTTGAGAGCGTTTAGACAATGGCTGCCGTTCGTCTTTTTCAGGCTGCGAACTCGCCACCTGATTGGCCAACTTTTGCTGTCAATCACAGAACGATGAGCGACGTTGCCATGTCCAGGTTTTGTAAGCGTGAAGTGGGTGTGAATTGGTTAGAGAAAGTGCGTCCACGCATGCGCAGTGCGCGGCTTTGTGTTTTTTCATGAAGCTGGTTGCTTGTTGCTCGCGCACGATCTAGCGCTGCGTTTGGCCTTCTTTTCATAGACCTTGTTGCTTGTAGGGTTCGTTTCGTTTGGCCTTGTTTTCATAGACCTTGCTGCTTGTTTCGCGCGCGAAACCTGGCAACGACACATGCGCAGTTTACACACAGAGCCGGCTGGATTGGACGCGACGCATGCGCAGTTTGATCTCCCAAGACACCACCCAAGACAGACAGACCGACAGAGTTTACTCAAATTATATGTAAGATGTGTCTAGGGTCCTTAACCTGGTTAAAATGTCATATTAATTATGGTCTCATTATGGGCCTGTACTTTGTCATGGTAAAAGTACTCTGTACTCTCTACTAGCAGTCTCTGTGTCTGCAAGCCAAGGTCAAATCCAAGCTACAGGCTTTCTCTGCGGCAATCTTGTTTTGGGAACACAGTATCTGGGTGTTCTTTTCTCTACAGCTGTCTCCCTTTAGTGTCACCAAATCTCCACTGACCAGTGACAGGTCAGAGATGTCAAACGTGTTTGACCCAGACATGGGGACGCTGTTGTCCAGAGATAAACTGTCACACAATCATCATCTACCATCATCTACCATCATCAGACGACGACGGAACCTCATCGCTCTCCACCAATGGCAGGATTACACCTCCGACGGCTGGACGATTGATGTCACATCCTATGATGTCATATGTTTATGTTACTGGACAATGTTAAAAGCTCGTGCTTGCTCTGTTACACTACGGAGAGACGGACGGCCGATGTTGCGGACCTGTGATATACTGTAAACCTTCTATTGTCTCTCTGATCTGAATACAAACATGTTTCCTTATACCCTTCGCTGCCTGTCTGAGTCTGGTCTTTCCTTATTGTCTCCGTGCTACAAGTATCTGTACTTTGTGTGGGTCATAAGGTGAAATTCAGCTCCAACAATTGGTCCATATCGAGCCAGGATATGTTTGAAATATGGTGTACGGGGGGGGAACTGAGCTATTATCAGACTCTCTTTCCCCGGCAGACCATATTTTAATACGTATCAAACGAACCAGCCTTGGGTGTAACGACTTATCACTTCTATTCAGATGAAGGTTAGCTTTGAACAGTATCACAATTTATTTTGTTTTGGACCTGGACGCGATCGCTGGACCTTTGGACTGGACCCTCGACATGTCTCAAATTCCACATGGTCCAGCCATCGGGGTCGGGATCCCTGAACCAACATCAGATTTGATGAGTATATATTTTTATTTTTATTGTACCATGGTCCAGTGATTGGGACCTCCATGTAACTTATCCCTGCCTTGATCTGATGAGTATACCTTTTTCTTTATTGTCTTTACCGAACCATTTGTCTCATAATTATCAGCCTGTTTGTAAATTACTGTTTAATACAACTCCGCTAGGGAGTGAGTCAAGTAAAAATGTTTTATCACCTTTTATCCCTGGGAGAACATTCCTGAATGTCTCATAAATTCTCTTATCTACCTGGGTCATTATATAGTTTGTCTTTGTCTCTGTATATGTTTATGAGACCACCGGAGACACCCCGTACACTGATGTTTGACTATCAGATGTAGGGGGTTTGTCTGTGTGCCTGCATGAATATATCCTTACAATTGTCATAATGTACTGATTTTCTGATTCTATACTGATATTTGACCTAAGATTAACCCCTGTGATATAGCCACCCTTTTACACTGCCTATTTGCTATATGTGGGTTAATGTTACACATCGGGTCTCATATCAACCCATAAGAGAGTGTTCCAGTGTTGCTCTCCAAGATCCTGGCTACATTTACCTGCTCGCTACAGGTAACACCATGTATGCAGATCTGTGTTTTCAATGTCAGTACCACCCTTACCATCCCTCTTAGTACGAAACATTACCAGCCAGCTGCATACCGAACATTACTAACATGTTCGACCCAGACGACAATTGCCCGGTTGTCACCCTTGAAACTTCAGTACATTGTGTCAGTACATTTTTTTGTTTTGTCTTATATGTTTGTTTTATTTTGACCACTGGAGTTAAATCATCTATCCATTTAATATATTAAGCTTTAACAATAGGTTTTAAACCCCTCTTCCATACAGCCTCTCACTTCTCCCATGTCTTATCTGTTTACATTCTCTTGTTCAGAGCTGGTATCATAACAAGGCTATGCCCACAGAAGAATACATTCACACACTATACTATGAAGGCTTGTTTTAAAAGTTTAAAATATATATATTTTAACTCTGTTCTAAATTCCTTGAACCATCAGTATAATTATTTTTGCCTTAAAATAAATACATTTTAATTTATTTAAAATATTTTGAATATAATTAAAATAATAAGTAAACCAATCAGGTTAAAATCTTTTTGAATTCCAAAATTAGTTTGTTACTGGAAGATATCTATTTTCGGTATGTTTGTATGTCTGTGTGTAGTAATGAACGATTTCTCTCTCTATCTCTCTCTCTCTCTCTCTCTATGGGTCAGCAAGCTGTCTACGGTGTGTGAGTGTCCGGGCGAGCGAGAGAGCTAAGGAGTGAAAGTCTATCTGTTTATCTTTGTCTCCCTTCTACTATCTATGTATGAGCTATGCAAGAATGCGTGAATGTTTGAGTTTGTCTGTCTCGCTAGTTCTAACCATTTTAGTCCAAATTTAATTAATTCCCCAGTCAGTTAGAACAAAGTAAAACAATTTCCAAGGATCTGTCAGTGACAAATCATTAATTTAACGTCATCAGCTCATCCAAAATGGTCGCTCTGATCTCTTAAAACTCAATTTCCCATAATTCCTTCTGGGCTACTTAGACTCCATTTCCCACAATTCCTTCAGCAGGAAGTGTTAGTGGTATGTTAGACACGTTTCTATGGCAACGTAATCCTACCAGCTGAGTCTATATTGAATTCCATTTAAAACATAGATCCGTTAAATTAACCCTAATAAGATTCAATTTGTTCCATATCAATATTGGGAAACATTAACTATAATATTAAGTTTATATTATATATATATAATATAAACTTGTATCTTGATAAAGCACAAGGACTGCAGCTCCACAAGGAGGAAGGTAACTTTTCTATTTCTGAACGTGTACAGAAACAATCAATGACCCGAGACGTAGGTCTCTTGTCGGATTTCAATATGAAAACTTACAGACTGGTGAGTTGTCCCTCCCTACAATCTCTCTGCTGCCATGCCATTAAACTGTGCTAAAATTGTCTGTCTTAGTTAAACAAAACATGTTGAAAAGATTTGTTTGGGACGGTGACATTAGCTGAGATTTTTTTGAATTATAATAAAGTTATTTGCAAAGTTGCAAAGGGAAAACTTGGACACGTGTGGAGTGTCTTGGAAATTCATGAACTAACCCTGTTTTGCTTCCTATTTGAATAAATAAATTATACAGTCCTTTTGAAGAAGTATAAATGTGTATGTTATCTAACACCATTTATTTTTGACCTTTGACCCTATCCAAATCATGATAAGATGTAGGCTTGATAGAGTCATTTCATTTGATCTCTTATCTTAATTATCATAATGCCTTTAAGTCCTTTAAATCTTTGCCTGTCTGATTTGATTTTGAATAATGTCACAAGGTACAATCAACTTGACCTTTGACCCTATCCAAATCATGATAAGATGTAGGCTTGATAGAGTCATTTCATTTGATCTCTTATCTTAATTATCATAATGTGTCTAGGGTCCTTAACCTGGTTAAAATGTCATATTAATTATGGTCTCATTATGGGCCTGTACTTTGTCATGTTAAAAGTACTCTGTACTCTCTACTAGCAGTCTCTGTGTCTGCAAGCCAAGGTCAAATCCAAGCTACAGGCTTTCTCTGCGGCAATCTTGTTTTGGGAACACAGTATCTGGGTGTTCTTTTCTCTACAGCTGTCTCCCTTTAGTGTCACCAAATCTCCACTGACCAGTGACAGGTCAGAGATGTCAAACGTGTTTGACCCAGACATGGGGACGCTGTTGTCCAGAGATAAACTGTCACACAATCATCATCTACCATCATCTACCATCATCAGACGACGACGGAACCTCATCGCTCTCCACCAATGGCAGGATTACACCTCCGACGGCTGGACGATTGATGTCACATCCTATGATGTCATATGTTTATGTTACTGGACAATGTTAAAAGCTCGTGCTTGCTCTGTTACACTACGGAGAGACGGACGGCCGATGTTGCGGACCTGTGATATACTGTAAACCTTCTATTGTCTCTCTGATCTGAATACAAACATGTTTCCTTATACCCTTCGCTGCCTGTCTGAGTCTGGTCTTTCCTTATTGTCTCCGTGCTACAAGTATCTGTACTTTGTGTGGGTCATAAGGTGAAATTCAGCTCCAACAGTTGTCATGGTTTGTGTCTAGTGTTAATGAACTAGAAGACATCTATTGTTGTCATGGTGTGTTTCTTGTGTTAATGAACTAGAAGATATCTATTGTTGTCATGGTGTGTCTAGTGTTAATGAACTAGAAGACATATATTGTTGTCATGGTGTTTCTAGTGTTAATGAACTAGAAGACATCTACTGTTGTCATGGTGTGTTTCTGGTGTTAATGAACTAGAAGACATCTACTGTTGTCATGGTGTGTTTCTAGTGTTAATGAACTAGAAGACATCTACTGTTGTCATGGTGTGTTTCTAGTGTTAATGAACTAGAAGACATCTACTGTTGTCATAGTGTGTTTCTAGTGTTAATGAACTAGAAGACATCTACTGTTGTCATGGTGTGTTTCTAGTGTTAATGAACTAGAAGACATCTACTGTTGTCATGGTGTGTTTCTAGTGTTAATGAACTAGAAGACATCTACTGTTGTCATGGTGTGTTTCTAGTGTTAATGAACTAGAAGACATCTACTGTTGTCATGGTGTGTTTCTAGTGTTAATGAACTAGAAGACATCTACTGTTGTCATAGTGTGTTTCTAGTGTTAATGCACTAGAAGACATCTACTGTTGTCATGGTGTGTTTCTAGTGTTAATGAACAAGAAGATATCTACTGTTGTCATGGTGTGTTTCTAGTGTTAATGAACTAGAAGACATCTACTGTTGTCATGGTGTGTTTCTAGTGTTAATGAACTAGAAGATATCTACTGTTGTCATGGTGTGTTTCTAGTGTTAATGAACTAGAAGATATCTACTGTTGTCATGGTGTGTTTCTAGTGTTAATGAACTAGAAGATATCTATTGTTGTCATGGCGTGTTTCTAGTGTTAATGAACTAGAACACATATTGTATTGCTTTTGCAGGTTGGCCCTCTCAAGGTGCAACACACATTGGTTGTTATTTATTGTTAAAACATCCCTTGTATCTCTCTGAGATGAGAGAAAGATGATCCAATGACTTACTGTTAATGAACACCCTGTATGGTACAAGATCTAATGACATATTTTACTGCCTCAACTCCTGGAATGTCCTACAACACATTGTAAAGTTCACTGTAGATGAGGGTAACCTCAGTGCCTTTGAAGCATAAATAAAGGTTTGAAATGAAATGTTAAATTAATGGTAGACACTTGGTTAGTAGTCTTAGATGTTTAATGTTGTTACATTAATGTTAGCAACATTGTTATTAGTATTAAATAGTCCTATACATGGTTATTAGTATTAAATAGTCCTACGCATGGTTATTAGTATTAGTAGGCCTACACATGGTTATTAGCATGAGTAGGCCGAGTTTTTTTTTGTTGACTAAATTGTCAATATATTAAAACATAGTTTTAGTCATCATAGCTTAGTTTTTATTACAAAAGGTATTTCAAGAAACATTTTTCTCCATAGTTTTAGTCGTCAAAATGAACTCTGTCTTCTGTTTGGTGTTTGCATTTAAGTCTGTTTGACAGGATTGCAAATTGTTTATTTTCAAATGGTTTTGTTTGTTTTCATATAAACCAGGATCTATCCCTATCTATCTATCTCACCAGAGATCTGCTGTTGAACTTATTACATTTAAGAGACGGTGGAATTATGTAAAACTGCTATTTTTCTTTTTATATTGTCTGATTTTTATATCACACACACGCACGCAGGCACACACACACACACACGCACACGCACACGCACACATGCACACACACACACACACACACACACACACACACACACACACACACACACACACACACACACACACACACACACACACACACACAAACACACGCACACGCACACGCACACACACACAAACACACGCACACACACAAAACATCTAATATCATCCAACCAGCCTGTAGCGTATTTGTTTGTTTGTTAAATCTTAAAAAAAGATTGATTTGTAACGGTGAGACAGAGAGAATGAACATGAACAGATATGCTGTATATATAACAGATATACTGTATAAACATATCGTCAGTGTCCAGCCGGGACCAGCTAACTCCTTTTTCAGTTTTTTTTTTTTTCCCATAAATCAACGCTATTGAACCCCCTCTACATCTGTGTAATTTTTTTTTTAATAATAACATATGAAAAGTATTAAAAAGCGCCTCTGACGAAAACTCCTAACTCCGTTGGACCCTCAAACTGTCCGTCAAAAACAAACAACTCCCCCCTCCTCTCAGGCTCTCGAGAAGCTCTGCTCTGTATGAGGCAGACGGGGAGAAGATTTTTCAATGCTTTTGGGAGAACATAAACTTGTCTTCACAAAGGTCATCTGCTCGTGTTTTCTTTTTAAATGTTAATGGACAGAGAATGAGTGTCTGCACGAGTTTGTTTCAAACATCTCCAAGAGCTCAAGGAGATCATGACAAAAGACTTTCACAGCTTTTATGACAATCTAAAGCACTAAGAAACACCCACCACACACACGCAACACACAACACACAACAGTGTGATAATAAAATGTTGATAGGTATATGATAGGTAAATTCAACTGTGGTTGTTATTGTTAGTGCAGCAGCAGTAGGCTACAGATTTGATAGGCTAAAGATTCTATTTTTCATGAATGTATTTTGTATTTATATGCCATTTTTTTTATTGTTGGTGTGCCATGATCGCTTTTGTTAAATACATGATTGAGTATTGAGGCAGAATTGTTTGTCGCACTCAACTGTAGAAGAACAACAGTGGTAACAGTTAGATCCATGGTTGTTTACAATGCATGTTAAAATAAAAGTTGTTTAAGTACAGAATTCAGCTTGATCTATAGTATATGAGGATGGCGCTCACCATAAATAGCTGATCTCCAAGCTCACAATGCGTTGTGATGTGTTGTGAGCTTTGAGATCCATTGCCAGCTGTTCTTATCAATGATGGACAAAACCTCCTAACTCCACTTGCACTGGATTTGGGTAAAGTGGTGATAATATAATGACACATGCAAGTATCTGATAATATATAAAGTCACAAT
>NC_137619.1:6820774-6835774 GCF_963280865.1 Gymnoscopelus braueri | reverse complement strand
AAAGTACAAATACCTCAAAATTGTACTTAAGTACAGTACTTGTACTTAGTTAGTTCCACCACTGGTGATCTGTTAGATTACTGAGCTGTGACACATGAACTGTTTTTTAATGCTGTTGTTTTTTTAATACTGTTGTTGCTATTGCACAGTTTTTAGTGGGAACGTGCCAATTTTAGTGGGTAAGCTTTTGAATACAGGTATTTTCTTGTAACAGAGTATTTCTATATTGTGGTATTTCTACCTTTACAGGTGTAGGTGCACAAGGGGAAAAGAAGAAGTAGGCCACCCAGTAGCATCATATCTAGACCTGATTATATTTATATATGTATACTATTATATTTTCATACTCACATACCTGATTATTATATTATATTAATATATTTATAATAGTGTCATACCTACAGACCTGATTAATATATTATATTAATATATTTGTAATAGTGTCATACCTACAGACCTGATTATTATATTATATTAATACATTTATAATAATGTATGTGTAGTATGTATAACACACACATACACACATAGCTACACACCTGACTTTCAGGATAAAATGAAATAAAGAAATAAATCCACTTGATGGAATTATTTCGGTCGACCCTCCAGAGAGGAGGTCTGTGAAATCAATTAGTGTGATTTTTATCTGCAGGTTTGATTAACTGTGTGTGTGTGTGTGTGTGTGTGTGTGTGTGTGTGTGTGTGTGTGTGTGTGTGTGTGTGTGTGTGTGTGTGTGTGTGTGTGTGTGTGATTAACAGTGTGTGTAGTGTGCGAGCCCCCAGGCCGACGCCCCCAGGAGGGTGGGGCTAATTAAAACATATACCTCCAGTCTGTGTGTTCTCGTTAAGCTCGTTAAAAAGAGAACAGTCAGAAATAGACTAATTGAAATGTATCAGATTACCTTCTGTCTCTGATTGCCAGGCTAATTAAAATGTAGCTCCTTCAGCCGTCATTGTGGCCTAATTAACACATACCTCAGGTGTGTGCGTATGCACGTGCGTGCGTGCGTGCGTATGTATTATGAATACAGATCATATCACAACTTTTGAATGATTCAACAATCAGACATTGTGTGTCTCTATCACTTCAGTTACATCTTAAGCCACAGGGGCGGCAGTGGCCGGGTAGAGTGAACTGGAAACCGCAAGATTCCCAGTTCGATCCCGGATTCCCCCAGAGTTAGTGTCGAAGTGTCCTTGAGCAAGACGCTGAACCGCTGAACCCCTAATGGACCCTTCGCTAAACCCCACCCCAACAGCGATTGTCCAATGCCAGCTTAGCAACCGTTGTTAGCCTGGCATAGGTCTGGCAAACTTTCGTCAGCTGCCATAGCTGTCAATGTTATTTCGCCCGCACACACACAATCATTTGCAACATAATAGCAAGAATAGGAATACCACGATAACGCAATGGTGACTATGAACCACGTACCCAAACCCGTTTGAGGCTGCTTTTCCCAAGCTGAAATCTGCACTTAAACTACAAGGCTGAATGGCTGTGTTGTTGAACACATACACAGCTTCTTCAGGAAAGTTACACAATACGACTCACTCGCCCAGGTGGTGTCAATAATAGGCTACTAATCACTGTAATCGTAACACAATTCAGAATCACAGCGCTGCCTGTTTCGGATTCCGCACGTTAAAGTATATTAATTCATTTGTTCGTCTATTTATTAACTGCTCCTGGCAGTCTTACCCGTACATGAAAACTCCTGTTACAGTCATGGATCAACTTTAACCTGGTGTTTGCACTTTCTCCATTTACGGTCCGTACATCTATATAAACGTTCAGATTTCAAATATAAAGTGCTTACCCCATGGCCACGGATGTTGAAATTATGTACGGGACTCTCAAAAGTACCCGTATATTCTGTATTGTTCAATAAAAAGCATTTTAATCCGATCAGTGGCCATTTTCTCATAATGTATCAGAGCGCAATACACCTACAAACCGATAGGGTCGCTTAGTTGAAAGCGCATGGAGAAAATGGCCACCGATCAGATGCTTTTTATTGAACAATACGGATGATACGGGTACTTCTGAGAGCCCGTACATAAATGTAACATCCGTGGCCATGGGATAAGCACTTTATATTTTAAATATGAAAGTTTATGTAGATGTACGGGCCATAAATGGAGAAAGTGCAAACACCAGGTTGAAGTTCATCCATGACGGTCGTGACAGTCGACCGTCGTGTATCCATGGCTATTACTCCCTCTAACATTTCCCATGTTTTTAGTTTATTGAAATAATGTCATGCACATTTGTCCAGTGCATAGCCTACTGCAGGCCTTGTTGACTAGATTTAGAAGAGATTTTGAAGCTCTTGCTCCTGAAATGATCGATTATTTTTAAGGTGAAAAGCCATCATTTAACATGAAAGTCAATGGGTGAGAAGCAAAGTTTGCCAGGCGCTGCCAGGCCTGGGTGTGACTAACTTCGCACCACCAGTCACAGAGTGGAGTGGGTGGGGCTTTGCGAAGGGTCCATTGCTCCCGATGAGCAGTTTGGTGCCTTGCATGGTTTCCTCCGCCATCGGTGTGTGCATGTGTGTGTGAATGGTGAATGTAATGCACAATCTATGTAAAGCGCTTTGGATATCTCCTAGGGTAGGTACCCTCACAAAAACATGCAGTAATCCTGGTCACTATACTGCCTCCCCCTGGCCAGCTGGGGCGCCTGATGGAGGGGAAGGAAACTGGTTGGAATAACGTGTTCCTTCCACGCGCTACGTCCAACCAGGGAAACTCTCCCCTGTCAGGTGATAAGAAGGTCAGTTGGCTCTCATGCATTGAAGGAGGCATGAGCTCGGCCCTGGCCTCCCTAGGTTGGCAGAGGGAAGGTAGTGCCCAGGATTACATAGACAATTGGCACTGGGTGTAAAAAATAGGGTTACAAAATCGTGGGATAAAAATGTAAGTAAAAAAAAAAAGCGCTTTGGATAAAAGCGCTATATAAATGCATCATTTACCATTTACCTTCATACTGGCTCCCCATCTATCAAAATACTACTGTTCTAACTGGTTAAAACTATTCAGTTTCAGATTCACTTCATTGTCACTTAGATGCACTGTTTTGGTACATACATGTGAAAAACTTACGCTCGGAAGCTCCAATACAATAACACAATAAAAACATGATAAAACAACCTAAAAACACAATAAACAATAAACTCAGGGCAAGAATATCAGTCAAAGAAAGTGCATAGTGCAGAGTATAAAGAGTTATCGCACATTCACTTTTCACTGTCGTAGAACAGTAGCCTGGCATGCATGGCCAGACTATTATTACGGCGTAGATATTAGTCTGGAATCTCTGTGTGGAACAAAAAAAATCTCTGGTGATAAACCCGCCTCGATTTGCATACTGGTTCCTGATTGGTCCCTCACAACTTCAGAAGGAGAGAAATACAATCTCTATTGAGAGGGGCCAGACCTAATCTGCCAGATTCGTCTGGAACCAGGCTAGTTTAACTCTCCTCTCGTCTCCTGCCTGCTGATCAGCCCAGGAAGTTGCTCCAGTGGCATTTATAAATGGTGCATTTATAAACTACGCACCCCCCGCACACAATACAAAACACTGACGTTGGCCTACAAAGCAGCAAAAGGTATGGCACCCCCGTATCTTCAAAGCCTGATCCAACCCTACAACCCCTCCCGCTCTCTCAGATCAGCTGTCAGAACATCTGGGACAACGCTCCACACGTCCCAGACTCTTCTCCAGACCCACTGCCTAGACTAGACTGCCTCTCCAAAGCTTCACACGTCCCAGACTCTTCTCCAGACCCACTGCCTAGAATAGACTGCCTCTCCAAAGCTCCACACATCCCAGACTCTTCTCCAGACCCACTGCCTAGACTAGACTGCCTTTCCAAAATAGCACAAATGTACCACTGTCTCCATAGAGTAAATACTTTAAATCAAACGTCCCACTGTCTCACTCCTAATCTTCCGCCGTAATCTGAAGACTCACCTCTTCAGACTCCATCTCAGCCAGAAGCACTAGACCTAGCCTTGATGACCTTGCAGTCTTATGTAAAGGCTGAAATGTAACTTAGACAGATGCCAGGTTCATTTGTTGTATATAGTTTCAATGTACAGTTAGGTTATTTATGTGTTGATATTCTACTGCTAGACTGATGATAGGTTCTTGGTTTACCTATGATCCTAGATTACTATTTCTATACATTTGATTATGACCTTGTGTTTTCCTTACTTACTGTAAATCGCTCTGGATTAAGAGCGTCTGATAAATGCCTACATTGTAAATTGTAAAACTAAAGGGACTTTTATTCAAAAGACTGTTACTAAAACTAAATCGATTTTTTTCTGTCAAAATGAACAGTGAAGTGAATCATTATAATTATAACCCTTTTTAACACATTGGGTGCCAGAGGTTTATTAAAATATTATACGTTGAGTGCCTGCATTTCTTCCATCCACTTGCGTTATACGTTTCGTGCTGTAGAAGCCCCGACGCGGAAGTGCATGTAAACAAAGCGTGCGTGCGAGACGGCGGAGGGTCCCGACTAACGCCTGGAACAATAATATTTCCAACGCGATCCTCCATTGCAGCGTGATCGCCGATCGAAAACGGCTCGTTTCCACCACGTTAAAAAGAAATGGAGATATTAAGCTTTTAGTCAAGGAGATAACATTGAAAACACCGACCGGAAGGATTTTTGACATGGAGCCACATCCAGCCTCTTCTTCTCAGAAACTCCTTGGGTGATGTCAAAGTTTCGTTTTAGCGCCCCACGTGGGTCAAAAACGGTCCGGACCGTTTTCGGCACTTCTCGTTTGGATCCTCAAAAACGGTCCGGACCGTTTATGGCACTCGATGTGTTAACAAGGTAATTCAATAATAGGGCTCTATAACAATAACTGCTCACTTTAAATATTGTTATAATGTATATTATACATCATTGCATTACAATAAAATAACAAATGTTATAACAATAATGTATGAATAAACGTGGCTTTGCCTCTTCTATGAAGTAAGAGCCACCGCTGTGAAGCTGCAGCAGGGCCACACATCATACGAGCCTGGGCGGGGATTTTAACGAGTAAATAAATCTTAAACATTGTAAGTGTTTTATTAGTGGATATCATGGCTGACTCTTTGGTTTGATGGCGGGTTGTAAAGTCGCTGCATGACTTCACCCTGCGTCCGCCCAGAGGCTCCACAGCCCCGCTGATCACTCATCCTGTAACACCATCACCATTTGTTCATGTAAAGATAACTTCTACACGGCCCGGCGTGACGTTAATGTGTCTCGTGAAATAGCTTCGAGTCCGACCAATGGGAGAGAGAGGAAAAATAAACATATTACATTTGTGCAAATAACACGCCGGTATTATGCAGCTAGCGCTGGATTAGTGCTTCAATCGCACGCGCACACACACACACACACACACACACACACACACACACACACACACACACACACACACGCACACGCACGCACACACGCACACACGCACACACACCAGCTTTTCTCCTCTACTAACGTTTAAACTGAATTATTCACTGCATTCAATCTATGGAGGTACGCATGCAGTCATGCTGTGAGGCACAATACCTCCTATCTCCATATGTACACTTTTTATTGTAAATTAATGCCATATTTCTTCATACTACAGTGTCACACAAAGGTGGCACAAGCTCATCTTGTAGATCGGTTCTTTTTTGAAAAGAAAAATTTTAAAGTGAAAGTGTGTGTGTGGTTTTTTTTTTTATAAATATTGAACCAATAAAGAGCAACACAAAATCGTGACTAAATAATAACTACTGTACATTGGAACACAGCTTTTTTTTCTTCCATTTCTTGAAAATGAACCGTTTTGGACATACAAGGTTTCTACCTGACAGCCACCATTTATCATTAAGGTTTGTGTTTAAGCGTGAGTAAGCTGCTATCGTATCATATTAATATTACAACATTGATATTAAAACATTGATATTAAAACATTGATATTAAAATACTCTTCTAGTTGACTGCGGCCTTTTTCTGCACCGTAATCACCATCCTTTATCAGCCAATCAGCACCGTGATCAACATCCTTCATCAGCCAATCAGCCAATCACAGGCAGGGGGTGGGATGTAAGTACTTTTACTCAACATTCATCAGACAATCGTTATAAGGGGCGGCCATAGCTGCGGCCATAGCTGAGTGGTTAGTGAGCCCGCCTAGGGAGCCAGAGGCCCTGGTTGCCCCAGGTAAGGTTCCAGGCCACGCCAGCATATGTGTCGATGAAATGAAATTTGTCCCTGAGCAAGACTCCCCCTAATTGCTCACAGGCCCTCATTGGAAACAAGCCCGCAAGGACTTTCATGAACGTCCTGTTAAAAGGAATTATCCTTATCAGTAGTTGATTCTGATATGAGCTTCACCTCTATGTAAGATAGTTCATATATATGTAAAACATGTCATCTTTATGTGAATTACTAATGTCAAATAATCGTTATGTTGACTAGTTTATATATAAAATAATCTTTATGCAAAGTAAAATAACTCAAATATTTCAAAATGTGTCAAATGTAGGCTTTTAGAAAATAGCAGATCTACACGCTGTCAAGCTTGTAGATCGTCTATTTCTGAATAGCCGAAATATAAAATATATTTTTTAAATAATAATAATAATCTAAAATGAAAATAATTTAAAGCAACTAGTAATTAAAGCCGACAAATCATTGCAAAAGTAAAAGTAAAATACAAGTAAAATGTACAATATTTGCCTCTGAGATGTAGTGGAATAGGAGTTGTAGTGGAGTAGAAGTATTAAGTATTGAAAAAACAGATGCTACAATATGTGAAGTAAAAATACCTCAAATTTGTACTTCAGTACAGTACTTGAGTAAATGTACTTAGTTACTTTCTAAAGGGGACAAAATGTGAATTGTAGAGTCAAAAATGTCCAAAAATTTAACTTTTCAGAATTCAAAAGTAGCAAAAATAACCGATCTACAAGATCACAACGTGCCGCGATGCCCCACGTTGTGATTTAGTAGATCTGCTATTTGTGCTACTTGTGTGTGACACTGTAGTATGACCAAGTAGGACATTACTTTACAAAAGAATATGAAAATATAGATATGAGAGGTTTAAGGTCAGAGTGGTTAATTAGGGCTAATTAATGAAGTGAAGCTCATTTCCTGTTTGGTAACGACGGTGCTGCCGTGCTGTGATTGGTGGAGGTCAGACGGCGGCGCCGTGCTGTGATTGGTGGAGGTCAAGGACGTGTTTAATCATTATTATTGAACTGATACGATATGAGCGAGAGAGAGAGAGAGAGAGAGAGAGAGAGCGAGAGAGAGAGACCTTCTAGCTGTGAGGCAACAGCGTTACTGACTGCGCCACTGTGCCCCCAAAAGTTTACCTTTTTCAACAAGACACACATACTAATGTTGACCCACTTATGCGCACGCACGCACGCACGCACGCACGCACACACACACACACACACACACACACACACACACACACACACACACACACACACACACACACACACACACACACACACACACACACACACACACACACACACACACACTTTTAGTTTGATCCGCGGTGTGTTTTTTTTGACAGACATCATCCTGACAGGCTGTGCTGAAGCTGTTCTTTTGACGTCCTCATATTTAATATTATATTTCCAGATTCAAGGTTTCTAACCTGTTCATCTTAACATCCACCAAACAGAATATGAAATGCTGAAATGTCCCCAAAACTTTATGACTGTGACTGCTGATGAATTTGAGCAGCTTATAATTGGCCAAAAACCAAAGCTGACAACCTGAACGACTGAAGCCCCGTGCATCCATATTTCATCTTCATATCTCAAGGTGCTGTGACAGTGGTAAGAAGAGAAGAGAGGAGGTTTATGGATGGGATGAGAGACCACATAAAGGTGCATGGCTGGAATAATAATAATAATAATTATTATTATTATTAGAAGAAGAGTAAGTGATATTTTTGTTAAAATAAGTACTAAATAGATCTATATTGTGATAGTAATCATTACTATAGAGTGTTTGTTCAGTAGCAGTGTTAAATAGATCTATATTGTCATAGTGATCATTACTATAGAGTGTTTGTTCAGTAACAGTGTTAAATAGTAGTAATTACAAGTAATTAGGCATGTAATGATTTATCGTAAATCGATTTAACGCGGGGGTCTGGGACCTCGCAACTTTTGCATTGGGAGATTGTGTAATATTTATCTGGCTACATGAGAGTATTTAATACGAGTATTTTATAGCAGCTATATGATTACCTTCCTGGTAAATACCAGGTCATTAATATGAGTATTTTATAGCAGCTATATACCTTCCTGGCATATACCAGGTAATTAATATCAGTATTTTATAGCAGCTATATGATTACCTTCCTGGTAAATACAGGTAATTAATATGAGTACTTTATAGCAGCTATATGATTACCTTCCTAGTAAATACAGGTGATTAGGGGTAATTAATCAATAAAAGATAAAAACATTGAACAGGTGTCTGAGAGAGGCTGTGGATTCACAGCCAAACAATGTTGATTCTGATTGAGTGGCTTTTTAACGAGGAGGCTCATTGGATGGCTTTTTAACGAGGTGCCTGATTGGATGGCTTTCTATCGGCTTTGTTAACGTCAGTTCTGATTGGAGGCGGATTTCAAATAGCTGAAACATGGGCTTCAGCTACTGTCTGTAGAAACACTTTGTCCATTCATTTTTACAGTCTATGATATGTGCATCCTGTGTGTGTGTGTGTGTGTGAGTGTGTGTGCATTTGCGTGTGCATATGTTGACAATGTGATAAACACTGCATTGTTACAAAACAGAACACGCACGCGCGCGCGCACGCACACACACACACACACACACACACACACACACACACACACACACACACACACACACACACACACACACACACACACACACACACACACACACACACACACACACACACACACACACACAGAGAGAGAGAGAGAGAGATACAGAGAGAGAGAGAGATACAGACAGACAGACAGACAGACAGACAGACAGACAGACAGACAGACAGACAGACAGACAGAGAGAGAGAGAGAGAGAGAGAGAAAGACAGAAAAAGAGAGAGCGAGAGACAGACAAAGAGAGAGCGAGAGACAGAGAGAGATTGATTTATATGTTTTAACCAAAAAAATTATAATATAGGCCTGCTGTATATTCAATGATTTGCACACATTTTCACGATGTTTCAAAAATACAGATTTACAAGCTCATAGCTCAGCACTCGGTGCCGCGCTATGAGCTTGTAGATCTGCTATTTTTGAATAGCCAAAGAAATCTAAAAATGACACGGAATCTGACCCGGTCGAAATGGGTTAAAACAATGTGAGTCCAGCTGCATTCCACTGATGGAATGTCAAATGTAATTATATATATTATATATATACATATACCTCCTATTATATATTATATACATTCTGAATACAGAAACCTCCTATCTCCACATTTACACCTTTTATGTTTTTTTTCCTCATAAATGAATGACGTTATTCATCATTGAAGAGTGTCATACCTAAGTCGTGAAAAAAAGCAAATAGATTGACTATTTTTACTTTATGGTCTATGTTGGATGTGTGGAATATTTGAACCATATCTCCCTTGTTAAGTATTGTGTTTTGGATCACTGATTTTAGTATAAAGTTACCAAGTTTGCTCTGCGAAGACATTCAAATGCTATTCTCCCATCTTTTTCTGTAGATCTGTTGGCCTTTCATTCTTTGTCACTTTAGAAACCTTTTGATCCATTGTTTAGCCAGGGTATCCTGGGTCTTCTTCACCTGTTATCCAAAGTTGGCTATTGTTAACGAACAGTATAAAAGAGGGGCTGGAAGACCCTTTTGTCAAGGCTTCCTGTAGACGCATTAAACAAGGCTGAGAGATATGTCCAAAACTGTTGCTTTTCAGGATCAAATTCAAAAATAGCAAAAGTAGCAGATCTACAAGCTCAAAACGCAGAATAGAACATAGAATAGAAGAATAGAACATATAACAGAATAGACTGAGAGATCATTTACAGACTCTGAGGTTCATAGATGTAATGTTGTTGTTTTTCTGTTTGGTTTGTTGATGTAATGGGTCCTTCAGATGGTTGATGTGTTCATTCTGAAACACATTCAGAATAGAAGTTATATGAGGTTTTATGAATCATATGAGCACAGAGCCACGGTGTGCTGTTCTATTATATTTGGTGATATGCACAATCTGCAATAGATGGGTTTTTTATTGTCTTCATACTGGATCTGTTTGCAAACTGTTTGTGTCCAGCACACAGAGTAAAGCTCAAGATGACAGACAGACAGACAGACAGACAGACAGACAGACAGACAGACAGACAGACAGACAGACAGACAGACAGACAGACAGACAGACAGACAGACAGACAGACAGACAGACAGACAGACAGACAGATCTCAAGACTGGTCCTGGAAAAGACTCTAAGGCAACACTGGCCCCTTCACACCGTGGTGAAGTTGGTTTCAGGTTGGATATTATCCAACTGGGTGAATATCCAACCTGAAACCAACTTCACCACGGTCCCCTACACACCAGATCTCTGCTATGAGCGGCGGCCAAGGCTCTCTGCATTAAACTATTATGTTCCGTTTATAATGTTTGAAAACTGGACAGGTGTGACTATAGTTGAAATTAGCTTGCTACCTTGTAAGACTGCATACAAATAAAGTAAAAAATATTAAAAAAATAATAAAAAAAATAATAAAAAGTAAATCAACTATTTGACTACAAGGTCGACTAGTGGTTATACTAGTCGACTAGTTGGTGAAAGCCCTACCTCAGGGTGTAACAATATGAAAGAAAATAGCCGATCTACAAGCTCAGCATGTGTTGCAACACGTCGTGAGCTTGTAGATCGGCTATTTTTGAAAATGTGTGAAAAATAATTTGTTCTACCTGACATCACTGTCTAGAGGGAGAGAGAGAGAGAGAGAGCGAGAGAGAGAGAGAGAGCTAGCTTGATAGAGCGAGCATACACATGAGTGGGACTCTGCATAGCGTAGCTTCACGCTACCTCGTCTAATGCTGCTACTCTTGTGATTATGTTTCCAGGAAGTCCAATTATGGTCGCATAAATAGCATCCTACACACACACACACACACACACACACACACACACACACACACACACACACACACACACACACACACACACACACACACACACACACACACACACACACACACACACACACACACACACACACACTAAATGTGATTAATACCTCGTGCTTTTACAGTAAACATGATTAATGTGTTTGACACCAGAATCAATCTCTTTACCACTGTCCTATCACACACACACACACACACACACACACACACACACACACACACACACACACACACACACACACACACACACACACACACACACACACACACACACACACACACACACACACACACACACACACACACACACACACACACGTTTGTATATACTTGTGAGGACAACCTGCTGTTTTTTATTTATTTCAACGTTTTTATCCATTACATTTTAAATCTTAAATATGTTTTACCTTTATGTTTAAATGTTTAACCATGTGAGCTTGTCTGTCTGTCTGTCTGTCTGTCTGTCTGTCTGTCTGTCTGTCTGTCTGTTAGGTTACAGATGTCAGACAGACAGGGGGACATCAGGTGACAGATGTCAGACAGACAGGAGACATCAAGTGACATATGTCAGACAGACAGGGGGACATCAGGTGACAGATGTCAGACAGACAGGAGACATCAGGTGACGGATGTCAGACAGACAGGGCTTGTTGGACATTCCTGCAATCTGCAGGCTTCACACAACATGTATGGACAGAACCGAGGCTTCCACATATGAACACAAACTGTTTACATTTGTAACCAAGCTGTATAATAGCTTCCTTAAGACGTTGGTTCTTTAGCACCGTGGTAACCAATGCCTCTTCCAGACTGTAGAGGAATGTATCCTACTTCTCTACTGTAGCTGTAACATATAAACACACACACACACTCTCACACACACACACACACACACACACACACACACACACACACACACACACACACACACACACACACACACACACACACACACACACACACACACACACACAGCTTAAAGTGTGTAAAACTTGCAGACTTGCACCCTGTTCCCTTTTATAATTCCTGTCTCATCACAGACTCAGGAATTAATCTGTTTTATCCACAATGAAGCTTAGCAGCTTTTACATCTGCAACACTAAACCTGAGCCAATACAATGTGTGTGTGTGTGTGTGTGTGTGTGTGTGTGTGTGTGTGTGTGTGTGTGTGTGTGTGTGTGTGTGTGTGTGTGTGTGTGTGTGTGTGTGTGTGTGTGTAAGCGCAGCACAAAGCCAACAAAACAATGGATTTATAAATTATAATACAAGAAAACAATATGTTTATAAGATCCAGAACAAAGACAGCAAGACAAAATGTTGATTCACACCAAAAAAAATATAGAGAAAACTCAACACAACTACTGTACACAACACCAACACAACTCTTCACTGTGTCCTCCTTTGCACTCCAGTGAGCAGGAGCAGAAGCTTTATAGAGCAGCAGTTTTGTGGAAACAATCCACCAAATATCTGGGCAATTCTTGTAATTTCTTTCTATTTTTAAGTGGAATTTAATTACTGAATTTGGATTGAGCCTCTGCGCCCGCTACCTTCATGGGTGAGGCCCAGGCTCTGTGTTAGCTTGCTGCCCTCAGGCTCCACCAAGCCAGCATCAGCCATCAAACTCCAGGCTTCACAGGCCAGCAGCAGCCAGGCACCGCCAGGCCAGCAGCAGCTAGGAACCACCAACCATCAGGCAGTGCCCTCAGCATTGGCCATCAGACGGTGGGGCTCGTCTTTATAGCCCGTGATCCGTCTGCATAAGATCATTGTGTGTTTGTTTGGTGAGACCGCTTGTTATCCGTGTTGGTGAGTTAGCATATAGTAGCAGTGTGATTTATTTTCCAATCAAGCTTCAGCTAGAAACATGGCCATGAAAATCCTTCAGAAGGACATGGAGGAGTTAAAGGAGTCATTGAACATGTCTTCTGAAATGGCAACTTTGACAAAGTAAAATTCCATCATAACGGGACTGCTGACTGAAATCAAGCAGTTGAAATTGAAGAATATTGAAGAAGAGAAAAAAATCATACTATTGGAAAACGTGTCGAAAACGAGTGTCAGATCTGGAGCAGTATTGGAGAATCAACGATGTCATAATCTCCGGTCTTGTGATTAGACCAAGGACCTACTGTATCTTCATGCTGTGAAAGGTACAGCATCTGGGGAAGGTACAGCATCTGGGGAAGGGACAGGTCATGAGGAGACTACGGAGGAGCAGGTAACATAGCTATTGATAATGGCAACATTGAGGCTTGCCACTCACTGCCAGTTAGGGAGGGGAAAGGCAAGCCCACTACACCTGCCATTATCATTGGTTTTGTAAATAGAAAGCACAAAGTTGACCTTCTCAAACAGGGAAGGAAACTGAAAGGGTCTAATGTTTACATTAATGAGCACCTCATCATGTTCACCCCCTCCCTTCAGACATTTAGATTGAACCACTTAACCCTCAAGCAAACTTGACTTTTGGCTCTTGTAATCGACACGGTGATAACAGCGAGAGACGTTGCGGACAAGCCGTAAAATCCAGACTGCTCACCAAAGAGCTGTTGGGAATTTCCCATTATCTCTCCCCCATCCTGACATCAAAGAAGACAACAGAACAGGAAAGGGGGATGAGAAAGCCAGGCCAACCAAATGGCCACACACACACACACACACACACACACACACACACACACACACACACACACACAGACAACTTCCCCCCTCTCTCTCTCTCACACTCTGTCTCCCTCTTTTTGAGCGCATCAATCATGAATCATGTTTTCACCACAAAGAAGACATTACACGTGACCTCATGGAGAGACATGTGGACAATAATGGACAATAATGTGAAAATGTAGTACTATGCTGTATTTCCAGATGCTTGGTGTGTAGAAGTGACCTGGGCATGAACCAAGGGGCCCATGGCTGATCTCGGTCATAAAATCCACTGAAGGGTCTGCTTCCCCCCCCCTGTGACTCAGAGTCAGCAAATCCCACAGCAGATAAGGATTTAGCATAGTAATGACATTTGACCACACTTCAAAGACATTTTAGGGTATATAGATCCCACACTGACCACACTCTTCGCTCAAAGCCGCCAAGGGATGATCTCCCTGGCTCTCCCATCACCAACCAAGGACGAGGAGGGTTAACCAGCCTTCCTAGGGCTCTTCAACACGGGACCTCCTGTCGGCTCCATCCAACCAACGACGCGATCCAAGGGACACACAAGTCCCCGTAGCACGGAGGCCTACCACGGCCTCACTCTCGTCTACCCGCGGCAGCGAGCACCGAAAGAGCACCAATGCGCCCTTCTCCAAGAGGACATCACCGCGGTCAACTCGGCGACCCGGCCTCCGCCACCGTCGACGCCAACTCAGTATTACCTTTACACTGAGATTCCCGAACTCTGAGACCACTCGCTAGAACCAGTGCCAAGTTGGGCTTAGAGCGCGGCTGTGTACCTTTCTCCCGAAATCCAGAGTCTCCGGACTCAGGCCCCTATCCAGGGTCTAAAGGTGTGTTGAACCATTTTGATTTGTGCATTAATCTTAAGGCGACGTTACTGTGTTTACCAGAGAATATCTGTTATAGTTGAGCATAGCTCAGAAGGTTTTACAATAATGCATCTCCAATGCGATTCCTTCTTTTACTCTCTGTGACTTTTTCTCTCTCCTGTTTTCTTATCTCCCCACATTAACTCCATACACAACATAAGTTTCTGTTTCCCAAGCGTTGCTTTATAAATACTTGTAACGGTGAAGTCTGAATAAACCCAATTTTATTGTAACAAGGAAAGTAATGATGTGTGGTGTCTTTTGTCCGACCAGTTA
>NC_137619.1:6753274-6810774 GCF_963280865.1 Gymnoscopelus braueri | reverse complement strand
CATTCATTGTCCCTTTGACATAATGATTCATCTGGGAGAAAACAAGGGGTGAGAATTATTGGCTACTCTAAATGAAGAAAACATTTAGGAAAAAAGTGATTGAATAAGAAGAGAGAGGGAAAAAGAGAGAGAGAGAGAGAGAGAGAGAGAGAGAGAGAGAGAGAGAGAGAGAGAGAGAGAGAGGTCAGCCCTGAGGTAGAGCTGTGCTCTCAGTCACGTTAAAAGGAAAAGGTTGAAAATGAAAGTGAAACGAAATGCAACAAAATAGAATTACATCAGTTCATCCTCAGCCTGTCTGAAGAGAGGAGAGCAGACAGAGAGCAGATATACATTGTGTGAAGAGAGGAGAGCAGATCTACACTGTCTGAGGAGAGGAGAGCAGACAGAGAGCAGAGCCTCTGGCTGGATGATGACTTTAAAAGGATTTAAAAGATGTCATCCTCTCTATACTCCTCTCTTACAAAATGACAGGATGGTTTCACACAGAGACAGGATGAATAACTGCTGTGCTTTAGACAGGCAACATGTTCACAATACTATGGACTACCAGAGCATACCCGTCGGGCGGTATGAGCACCCAAAGTATGTGCAGTGTGGGTTATGCGCTGTGCGCAGAGAGTATATCAGGGATGGAAAGTGACTTTGTACTTGGTACCTGCAACACTTCCAACACACACGCGCGCGCGCCATGGTCCGCTTGTTTCACGGACGTGGCAACACCGCCGCTTGTTTCAGACTCCGAGGGAATGCTTCGCGGACCACTTGGACCCGCCGTGCATGCTACGTGGCCACGCATACACGTATGAGACAGTGAGTAAACAACAGGCTAACGCTGCTCACCAACAGCTAACAACATACTGTGGGGACCCCCTGGCCGCGCATGGCCGTGCATGCACAAACTCCGGCCGTAGAGTTAAACAGAGGTTCGGAAAAAGGCTTTTTAAAACGGCTTGAAGTTGGGAAAAGGTGAAAAATATGTTGCACGTTGTCTGCATGATCATTGGCCATAGAAGTTCAGATGTTGTGCTGAACGCACCGATGAGAAGATCCCGGTCAGACTAAAGGAATGCGGTTTAGACAGGATTCTTTGTATCCTTATGAACCACATGAACCCTAGTATCTATATTCTATGTATCCTTATGAACCACATGAACCCTAGTATCTATATTCTATGTATCCATGCAGGTGTAGTCATTCTCACAGGACAAATACACAGAACAGTCAGCTGATACACAATTTAGATCAGGGGTCTTCACTGTGTTTTCAGGGCAAAGGACCCCTTAGCTGAGAGAGATGAAGCACACACACACACACACACACACACACACACACACACACACACACACACACACACACACACACACACACACACACACACACACACACACACACACACACACACACACACAGGCTCTGTCAGCAAACAGAAGTCTCTTGCATGCAGCGCTGTCATACAGTGAGGGGCACCCTTGAGGCATCAAACAGTTGGAATGATGTGCGTGTGTGCGTGCCTGCCTGCCTGCCTGCCTGCCTGCCTGCCTGCCTGCCTGCCTGCGTGCGTGCGTGCGTGCGTGCGTGCGTGCGTGCGTGCGTGCGTCTCTGAGAGAGAGAGATTTGGGGAAAAAAATTAAGAAAGAACGGATGATTTAGTTGAAAACAAGGTAAAAAAATAAATGGTAAATGGTGCATTTATATAGCGCTTTTATCTAAAGCTCTTTACACAGATACATTCACACACACATGGCGGAGGAAACCATGCAAGGCACCAACCTTCTCATCAGGAGCAATTAGGGGTTCAGCATCTTGCTCAAGGACACTTCAACAGTAACTCTGGGGGAGCCCGGGATCAAACTGGGAACCCTCACGGTTCCCATCCGGCCACCCTACCGGCCACTCTACCCCTACGCCACTGCCGCCCCTATGTGTGATCAAACACTAAACTTTTATTTTGAAGGACAAAGGTCATGTGATTGGACGCGATGAAAAAGGATGATTAAAAGATAACTGACATGATAACCATTTCAGGCTTTTAGATTCCAGATGAATTAAGAAAAACAAAGACAAACTAGAAACAGATCTCCGCCAAGTCAGGTACATTATTGTGGGCCAGCAATGTTCGGAATTCGCCAATCAGGATGGAATATGAAAAATCGGACGGAACTTTCTTGATCACTTGACTATAGAGATAATGTGTACCGATTTGCATGTTTTGACAACATTTCTAGGAGTAATATAAAATGAATAGGGCAATGTAAAAAGGGTCGCATTTGTTCCTCAGCGTAGTGCTAATGTGCGTGCAAAGTTTCACCACAATCGGACGCACAATCGGACGCTGCGTTCATGATTTGCGGCATTTTGTTCAAAACGGGCCCCTCCTGCAAACCTTAGATGTCAATCTTAGCCAATCAGGATGGAATATGAAAAATCAAACAGATCCGTTTTGATCACATGACTATATAGATCATGTGTACCGATTTGCGTGAAATTTGGATAAAATCTGAAGGCTTAATATGCAAAAATGTGTTTTACATAAGTCGGCCTCCTGGTGGCATACAAGGCAGATGTGAAAAATGCAGGGCAGAGGATTTTCCTTGACTTGTAGAGAGTGCACATAAAAGTTTTACACAGATCGGTGCAATTATAGGTAAAAACACGAATCGGCCTGTTATAGCGCCACCAAGAGGCTGATTTGAAATTTCAAGTGCCATTTCTTCCTCGCCCCAGTGGGAATGAGCGTGCAAAATGTCATGGAAATTGCACGCTGTGTTCATGTTGAGGCATTTTGTTCAAAACAGAGCTGTCCTGCAAAGCCAATTTTAGCCAATCAGGATGGAATCTGAAAAATCTGAAAGACCTGTTTCTTTAATGACTATAGAGATGGCACGTTTAACTTTTTTTCAACTGTTCCGTATAGAACTTTGTAACTTTTTTTGGAAAAGAGAGCGCTACAAAAATACATACATTATCATTATGAACACACGCACACGCGCACACACACACACACACACACACACACACACACACACACACACACACACACACACACACACACACACACACACACACACACACACACAGGGATTGGAAATCAAAGGTTTAACTAATGACACACCATGCAACACACAAAGTATTCATCAACGCCACTGAAATTATTCAGTAAAAAGACCATTGTGTATAAATTGTATGATAATTAAATTAATATGAACATGAATTATAGGTTGTGTGCAACGATGATCCAACACAACACCACAGTGCCACAGTGGCTGGGAGACAATTAAGAGACAAATTAACGAGCCAAAGAGTTAAAGGAGTAGTTCACCAAAAAAGTACTTATTTTCTATCGATTACACACCCCATGAAGCCTTGAATTCATGGATTATTTTTTGTTTTTGTCGCATTCCTGAGACAATAATTTGATGACCGGTGGTCTCTCCGCTAGGAGACACAAATGACCTGCATTGAGTCTCCTACCGGATACATTAGCAGCTTTCCGCCGCTCATCAAATATAATGTTGTGTGTGTGTGTATATACATATACAACCTCTCTCTCTCTCTCTCTCTCTCTCTCTCTCTCTCTCTCTCTCTCTCTCTCTCTCTCTCTCTCTCTCTCTCTCTCTCTCTCTCTCTCTCTCTCTCTCTCTCTCTCTCTCTCTCTCTCTCTCTCTCTCTCTCTCTCTCTCTCTCTCTCTCTCTCTCTCTCCTAATCTAGCTGTCAATCACCTTGTCACTGCAGGTCCTACACTCTCATTTCCACAGGCCAGGAATCCATTAGCTCTGTGTGTGTGTGTGTGTGTGTGTGTGTGTGTGTGTGTGTGTGTGTGTGTGTGTGTGTGTGTGTGTTAGCAGGGGGGATGCTCTTCAATTACCCACTGAATTACCCCCCTGCCCCCCCTGTACCCCCCTTCCCTCTATACCCCCCCGACAATTAGACCCAGAGAGGGGACACACCAGACAGGCCACGGTGTCACCCCGTCACCATGACAACCCACACCCACACACACATACACAGCAGTGGTGGGGGGAAAGTATATATATAACAAAATCACAATGTAAAACTACTCTCTTATATAACATTGTATTCAAAGTTTTACCTGAGTACTTAGTTAAGTACAGCATTCCTTTACACCACTGCCGGCAGACATAAATACAGGGCTTGTAGATCTGATATAAAAATATATATATACTTTATATATATGAAATGTTTATATCTATATCTATATCTATATCTATATGATATAATATAGTAAAAAGAAGTGGGTTTATAGTGAGTGTTTGTCTCTTAACCTCCAATAAAAACATTTATGCTAATCTGACATCTTGATAACAGAACCTGTAACATAATAAACACTCTAAAAGGTCAAGTTATTAGAATAAATCCATATGCATAATGCTCAGTAATATTTAAATGAATCCATAATGCATTGTTTCAGTTAAATGACTGATTAAACTCTACGAGCTCAGAGCCTGAGGAAGGCTTTATTTAATACGTCTGTTATGTTATTAATAATATAATAATGTTATTGTGTCGCTGATGGTTCAGGAACAATGGAAACACTATTTTCAGCTTTTCCACACAATCACAGAAAACAGAAAATACATTATTACAGAGCCCTGAGGGATTGTTTAAGTGGAAACACAGTAATAATTCATAATTAATGTTTATATGAATCAGAATGTGCGTTCATCCATATCATCCATGAAGAATCCAAGCTAATATAAGACGTTGTTCTAACATTAAAGCTGCACTACTTAATGTCCCCCCCGTACTGTACATATTTGATGAATTGAGTACAAAGGACCCCAATGGAAAACAAGCCATAGGCTTTCTTGGGTTTCAAATCCTCTTAGCAGACCTTGTATTGAACTGTACTTCCCTGTGCTTTTTTTTTTTGCAAACTGTTAATAAAGTATTCAACCAATCAAAACCCCAGATTTGAACCCGGTTTCCAGCACCATTGAGCTACTAGAGCCTGACTGCTTGCTCAGGGCATACATTGAAATAGGTGAAAGTAACAGTTTTGGTGCGTGTGTGTGTCTGAAAGAGAGAACGCGCGCACGCACGCACGCACACACACACACACACACACACACACACACACACACACACACACACACACACACACACACACACACACACACACACACACACACACACACACACACACACACACACACACACACACACACACACACAGCAGCTCCTGGGGGTCGGAGGTTAATTAGATAACAAGAACAGAAGAACAGAAGAACAGAAGCTACAAGGAGACACGTAATGAAAAGAAAAGGTTGTTTTATGACAGAATGGTTTGAATGTTTGAAGCTTGTGGTTCAGAGGGTTGATGTATCTATACGTTCATCTGATGTTAAAACACCAAACATCCTGAACCTCTAGAGAGGTTCTTAAGGAACCACCAGAGATGTTCTTAAGGAACCACCAGAGAGGTTCTTAAGGAACCACCAGAGAACACGAGTGATTGTGAAACTAAAGAAAACAATCATTCAGAGGTTTTATATAAAACAATATCAGGGACGTCATTAAGAGGTTTTATATAAAACCATATCAGGGACATCATTAAGAGGTTTTATATAAAACTATATCAGGGACGTCATTTAGAGGTTGTGTAGCACAGTTCCATCGTATCTCTACACACAGCAACACAATGATTAATGATGGAACATATATTCCATTCTCTCCAAATCCAAATTACATTGCAGGTAAAAAGCAAAAGACATCAGAGGTCAGAGCTGTAATAATCTGCTCAAATATAATCACACTCATACATAATAGAAGGAAGGCTTCTGCCTGCTGCATAACGGCAGATCTACACCAGAGAATTTTTGCACAAACGACGCACACACGCACACGCGCACTTTTAGATCCAGCCCTATTTTAAAAGTCTGCGTATGGGGGACTCGCGTATCCGCACGCCTGGTGTAGCCGGTATCATTGATAATCAATTGGATCTAAACAAACGCGCTGTATATATATATACATATACATATATATATACACACACACACATATATGCTATACATATATATATATACACACACACACACACACACACACACACACACACACACACACACACACACACACACACACACACACGCACGCACACACACGCTATATATATATACATTGCTATGATGTTTATTTATTTTTTGTTTGGTGTCTTACCATCTATCCATCCATACACACACATAAAGGTCCATTTGCACACTCTCAAGTACAACCTCTCTATACATGTGCAAAACAGACATTTTTATGTTGTCATTATGGGGTACAGTGTGGAGAATGTTGAGTAAAAAATGAATTTAATCAAAGTTTGAATAAGGCTTTAAAAGGTGTATGACATTCATTTCACTTTTTTTATATTTAATGTTTTTTTGGGGGGTTTATGACCTCAATTACACCCAAAAAAGGATTTTCTGTGGTCTGGGGTTTTCTGAATAATTAGGCTGAAAAGTAATCTGAGATTGGCCCTTGGATAGTGAAGTCACAGGCCATTAATCCCGCCACTCTCCTCCTCGCCCCTCCCCTCCTCGCCCCTCCCCTCCCCTATCCTTTCCTTTGGGGGGGGGGCGGAGCAGAGGTGATGATTGACAGGCAAAATCCCTCAACAGCGACACCCGCAGGCAAAGATTTCTTTTTTTCATTGCAGTTGAAAAGGCTTTAGAAATGTGAGAGAAAAATGGCTGCAATGGCTGCAATGGCTGCAATGGCTTACTAGAGTGGAATTTTCAGTTAAAACTTTGTATACACGTTTGAAGGACCATGACAAAGACTTTTAATGTGTTGTAAAACTGAATGTCATGAAACCTTTAACATAACACAATGTGGGAAAAGTGAAGGGGTGAATACTTCCTTAAGGCACTGTATATAGTCCTAGAGCCAACAGTCTCTGAAGAACAAACATTATATGGCAGTGATGTCCTAAACTAAAGGCTAGAGGAGCAGGTTTGTAACCCAAAGGTTCCCGGTTCGATTCCCTGGACCGGCAGGAAAACTGTGTGTGGGTGAAGTGAATGTCCAGGTATGTTTCTAATCTGTCCTTTGGAGACACACTTATAAAAGGCTTCCACATCAAAACCACATTGAATTCCTCGTTCATATATAAGGACCCTTGGTAGTCAAGGACCCCTTGTAATCAAGGACCCTTGGTAGTCAAGGACCCCTGGGTTCTGTGGACCGGACCCTAATCCATCCATGGTCTCATGAACAACATTTACTGACAGTCACAACACAAGCACACATGTGATCTCCAGTCTTATACTGCCCTCTGCTGGACAACAAACATACTGCTACTCCTACCAGCAGATAGAGTGATGTTCTCAACTTCACAGATAGAATGAATCAAACATTTATTATATGTCATAAATCAAACATTAATAAATAATTGTGATAAATGTCAAGATAAGGCCACAAGTCACACACATGATCCATGAAGGTTTGTTCATCAACTGCAATAATAACTAATATTATGACTGAGTTTATGAAACCCACACAATAAAACTATAATTATGGACTATATGCACCATTCATATAAGACATAACAGTGGCTACAGCGAGCCCAAATACATGATAGACAGACAGACAGACAGACAGACAGACAGACAGACAGATATAAACTGGCTACGGCGAGCACACATAGCATTTTGAAACAAGCAAGCGTGTGTGTGTGTGTGTGTGTGTGTGTGTGTGTGTGTGTGTGTGTGTGTGTGTGTGTGTGTGTGTGTGTGTGTGTGTGTGTGTGTGTGTGTGTGTGTGTGTGTGGGTGGGTGGGGCTCGGCGGCCAGATAAACAATAATAAAATGGACTCACTCATTAGGGGGCGTGGTCTCCTCTGGGAGGTCTTGTAGATCAGTGTGAAGGTCAACAGCTTCAGACTGTCTCTGTGTGACCTGTGACCTTTCTGGTGGTGGGGGGAGGGGGGGAGGGGGGGGAGGGGGGGGAGGGGGGGGAGGGGGGGGGGGGGGTTTGCTCGGCCACCAGGAGGCGCTCTGTCAGGCTGTCAGGCCCGGCTCCCTCCTCCTGAGGAGAACCCCGGGCTGCATCTCTGCTCAAACCCAGACAACATTCTCTGTCAGCGACGAGGCCGGACCTGAAATGACTGAACATATTAAAACTCTTTTTGGGAACAGAGATGTTTGGGAAGCACAAACGTATGGGACACACTATTAAGAGATGTGTTGTGATTAGTGTGAGGTAATTAATCACACCACCTGCTCATTGTGTGTTCATCATACATGTGTGTCCATCATACATACAATCACACATATATGTTGTAAACACACAAACAACAACATACCTGTTGTTGTTGTTTAATGTCTGTTATCCTCCATGATGTCTGTTGTTTAATGTCTGTTATCCTCCATGATGTCTGTTGTTTAATGTCTGTTATCCTCCATGATGTCTGTTGTTTAATGTCTGTTATCCTCCATGATGTCTGTTATTTAATGTCTGTTATCCTCCATGATGTCTGTTGTTTAATGTCTGTTATCCTCCATGATGTCTGTTGTTTAATGTCTATTATCTTCCATGATGTCTGTTGTTTAATGTCTGTTATCCTCCATGATGTCTGTTATTTAATGTCTGTTATCCTCCATGATGTCTGTTGTTTAATGTCTGTTATCCTCCATGATGTCTGTTGTTTAATGTCTGTTATCTTCCATGATGTCTGTTGTTTAATGTCTGTTATCATCCATGGTGTTTGTTCTTTAATGTCTGTTATCCTCCATGATGTCTGTTGTTTAATGTCTGTTATCCTCCATGATGTCTGTTGTTTAATGTCTGTTATCCTCCATGATGTCTGTTGTTTAATGTCTGTTATCCTCCACGATGTCTGTTGTTTAATGTCTGTTATCCTCCATGATGTCTGTTGTTTAATGTCTGTTATCCTCCATGATGTCTGTTGTTTAATGTCTGTTATCCTCCATGATGTCTGTTGTTTAATGTCTGTTATCGTCCATGATATCTGTTGTTTAATGTCTGTTATCCTCCATGATGTCTGTTGTTTAATGTCTGTTATCCTCCATGATGTCTGTTGTTTAATGTCTGTTATCCTCCATGATGTCTGTTGTTTAATGTCTGTTATCCTCCATGATGTCTGTTGTTTAATGTATGTTATCCTCCATGGTATCTGTTGTTTAATGTCTGTTATCCTCCATGATGTCTGTTGTTTAATGTCTGTTATCCTCCATGATGTCTGTTGTTTAATGTCTGTTATCCTCCATGATGTCTGTTGTTTAATGTCTGTTATCCTCCATGATGTCTGTTGTTTAATGTCTGTTATCCGCCATGGTGTCTGTTGTTTAATGTCTGTTATCCTCCATGATGTCTGTTGTTTAATGTATGTTCCTCCACGGTGTCTGTTGTTTAATGTCTGTTATCCTCCATGGTGTCTGTTGTTTAATGTCTGTTATCCTCCATGGTGTCTGTTGTTTAATGTTTAATGTTTTTAAGTTGTTTAAAAGAAGCAAAGGGAGACATCTGTAAAATTACTATTAGTATTATTGTTTTCTTTCAATTTTTCTTTCCAAGGAAATGGGGAATCAGAAAATAAGCTGTATGTGATGGTTGATATGAAAGTCACTGTTTGAAGGAAAATTGACGCCGTACACTATTTGTATCATTGTCCTGTAATGTACTGTCGAATGTCATGTTTTATGTTATTTGTGGACCCCAGGAAGATTAGCTGTTGTTATGCACCAGCTAATGGGGATCCTAATAAACTCATAAACTCATAATGTCTGTTATCATCCATGATGTTTGTTGTTTAATGTCTGTTATTCTCCATGATGTTTGTTGTTTAATGTCTGTTATCCTCCATGTCTGTTGTTTAATGTCTGTTATCCTCCATGGTATCTGTTGTTTAATGTCTGTTATCCTCCATATTGGTGTCTCTTGTAGATCTGTTGTAGTTGTTTCCAGCAAGAGTCTCTCAATAAAAGCACCAAACACTCTCTCAAAGCTAAAAAGGAAGCCTGGCCGCCCCACTTCCTCCTCTTTTATAGCTGTTTCCTGGTACCTCACTTCCTGGAACATTCCAGCCAGTGATGATCACTTCCTGGAACTTTTACTACATGTGCTGCTTTTTCCCCACAGCGCCCCCTATGAGACCAACCATGACAACAGAAATGTAATGGCTATATTCATCAAAACAAAGAAAAAAACATGTTTTTTGCATTTGGTTGTTAATGAACCAAATGAAAAGAACTTTGTGTTTTGCTATAAGCCCTTTGGTGACACTAAAGAATGGAAGGACATCTCACCTTACAGCAGGCGGATTGTAGGGGATACAGACCCAAAAACCACAAACGGAAAAACCCAAAAGAAAAAGGAAGGACAAGACAACGATGCATTTACACACCCAGAAAACCTGGAGCAAGGCAGTGACTGTGAGATTATTGAGATGTCTGAGATATCTCAATGAAAGCGGTTTGTTCTTTGTTGTAATGAATGACATGGACAATGGACATACTCAATTACTCATCTGTAAATTATGTCTCAGTTATTAGCCCTTTCAGCTCAGTCATTACCAGTGGTGGAAAAAGTACTCAAATGTTTTACTGAGGTAAAAGTATCAATACTGCAATGTAGAAGTCTGTTAAAGTCCGGAATTCAAAATTTACCAGAGTAAAAGTACAAAAGTATTTCAGTCAGACAACTCTTGGATTAGATTTAGAATATTTTTTTATTGAGCATAATTGAGCATAGATATATGAAGCATAGTTTGGCGTCAGGGCTCTGAATCTATTCATTCCCTGTAAGCATGAACATTTTAATAAATGTTACATGCCAAATTAAGATCCCCATGGGAATCTAGAAACAGAGCCTACAGGTGGATGCCGGGGAGGCGGTGGGATTAAGAATATTCATGGGCAGCAGCAGACAGCGAGGTAAGCGACAGACAGCAGATGATACGGCAGGAGACGGCGATGACAGCAGAGGAGCAACAGCAGCAGCACGACAGCGCAGCCAGAGAGAGAAGGCTGAACAGGGCACCGCCCAGATCACCTGTTCAGGTCAACTGATCAGGTTGGCCCTCTGCCTTGAGTTGCCTGCCTATAGCTCCGCGAGCTGCGCATCATTGGTATCAAAATGTACTTAAAGTACCAAAAGTAAATGTACTAAAACGTTTGAAAATAGCAGATCTACAAACTCACAATTCAAATAGATTTTTTTTTTTCGACACTTAATAGGACACTTAATAGGGCTCACATAGTTATATACACATAACGTGGGGTAACGCCTTTGGTCATCACGTCAGCCGTCAGTTGGGTCTCGTCTTGCTCCGTTTCCTGGGCAACCAGGGTTGTGGTGACTTTTATGCACAATGTTTATAATAACAGATCCGTGTGGCAACGAGGTTAACCTGCTGTCTGATGTTGTTAACATACCAGAAGGAGTCCATCAGACTAAAACAACGTTGCAGGCTTATTTGAGTTTCTCCCCTTTTCTATGTATAGGTGAAGGGTTTCACAAAAACACAAAGGGTCAAAATGTCTGTTAACAACAAGAACATAAAACATGTTAAACAAATTAAGTTAATGAGGTCTTAACATGTTTTGACTTAATAAAGTATAAACAAAAGAAAAGTGTGATCAGACAGTACACTTTGGCATAAACTGCTGCTGGAATGAACCATAAATATTATATCGGTCGTTCAGAAACCTCTCATCTCCATAGTTTAACTTGTTTTTTTTCCGTAAATCAACATCCTACTTGATCATAACCACAGAGTCACCCTAAAGCATCAAAAGTATCAGATCTACAAGCGACGCGTTTTGAGCTTGTAGATCTGATACTTTTGCCGTTTTAGAATTTGAATCCTGAAAAATAACAGTTTTGGAACATATGAGGTTTTCACCTGACAGAATATATATACTATAAAGATAAAGACAGGAGTCTTTTGTTGTGTTGGTGAGGAATGAGTGGAATGTGCTGGGGGGGAGGGGGGGGGGGGGCGGTATTAGCCTACGTTAAGCAGGGATTATCAGAGGTAGCAAGTAACTAAGTACTCAAGTACTGTACTCAAGTACCATTTTGAGGTGTTTTGTATCTCAGAGGTAAATATTGTAGTTTTTTTTACTCCACTGGAATTATTTGCAAACTGTAGTTACCAGTTTGTTTACACTTTTGAAAAACATCTTTAAATAGTTCAAATAGCCGATCTACAAGCTCTGATGCCAATAGGTTTGTACACTCAAGTAAACAAATGTATACCATATTTTTACTCTGAGCAATACAGCAATGTAATTCTACATTGCAGAATTGATATTTTTACTTAAAGTAAAAATACAAAATAATTGAGTACTTCTTCCACCAACTGGAGGATTACTGAAGTTTGAAAAGCACAAAAAGCTCCCGGCTGCCTCTCAGTGAAACCATGGAACTGATTTATTACTTTGATTCACTTTGATTTACAAGATAAATTCTGTGTGAATTATGAGTTGAATGCAGTTTTAAGGTCCTGGATGTTTGTTAGCAGCAGCTGACACTATTAGATAAAGACAGTATTCTGGTGGCAGGAGGACATTATTTAGAACATTTTAAATTATTTCTTTTTGAAGAAATCTTGGGATTCTTTCTGGACTTCACACACAGGTCAGTATACATCGCTGATTACCAGTGGTGGAATAAGTACTCAGATATTTTACTCAAGAAAAAGTAGCAATACCACAGTGTAGAAATGCTCTGTTACAAGATCTGCTATTTTCAAATAGTAATAATAATAATTGTAGTGGAGTAAAAGTACAATATTTGCCTCTGAGATGTAGTGGAGTAGAAGTAAAAGTTGGAAATACTCCAGTAAAGTAAAAATACCTCAAAATTGCTTAAGTACAGTACTTGAGTAAATGTACGTAGTTACTTTACACCACTGCTGAACACACTGCTTCTCAATGGTGTCGGGTCCGGGGACACTTTAAGGGTCCGTTTGGTTCCATTTGTACTCTCTCAGAGTACATTAACGCTGAGCATTTTGCATTAGGGGTCCCAGGATGGTTCAGTTCAGTGTTTCTCAACCTGTGTAATTTGAAGGACCCCCAGATCCCACTTTGATGTCAAAGACCCCCAGATCCCACTTTGATGTCAAGGACCCCCAGATCCCACTTTGATGTCAAGGACCCCCAGATCCCACTTTGATGTCAAGGACCCCCCAGATCCCACTTTGATGTGCATCAGACCAAGACGATCTTTTTTTTGATTTTTTTTTTAAATTTAGAAAATACCTCCCATAACCATGAGTGCAGTGGTGTTAAGTAACTCTTATTTAAGTACAATTGTGAGATATTATTACTTTACTGGAGTATTTAAAATGTTCTATATTTTTCAGAGGGAAATATTGTACTTTTTACACCATTATAATTATTTGAATACTTTAGTTACTAGTTACTTTGTAGATTTGTATTATTACAAAACATACATTAACCACTTCAGCCCTATATACTCTAAGCTCACAACGTGTCGCATCGCGACACGTTGTGAGCTTGTAGATCTGCTATTTTCAAAAGACTTCTATGCATTTGAAAACTTGTAAATTGGGACATTCTGCATAATGAGTACTTTTCACGTTCGGTACTTTAAGTATATTTTGATACCAATACTTTTGTACTTTTACTCAAGAACATTTTAAAATCCGGACTCTTACTTGTAACAGACTATTTCTACAATACAGTATTGATACTTTAACTTAAGTAAAACAAATTAATACTTTTTCCACCACTGCATGGGAATCCCCATAACCACACGCACGCTCTCTACAAGTAAGTGAGCTTGTAGATCTGTAATTTTCAACCCAACAATCCTGTGTGTGTTTCTCCCAGTGCCCTGAGGACAGACCGACCGACCGACCGACCGACCGACCGACCGACAGACCGACCGACAGACAGGATGGAAGATCCAGAGGACACAGACAGGATGAGGAGTCATCAGGCTCTGTGTGAAGAGGACCGGTCCACCCAGAACACCAAGACCACCCGGCCCACACAGACCCACCGTTCAAGATGCTCCACTCTCAAGGTGTTTTTTTTATTTATGTCTCTGTATATAATAACATTATTCATGTCTCTGTATATAATAACATTATTCATGTCTCTGTATATAATAACATTATTCATGTCTCTGTATATAATAACATTATTCATGTCTCTGTATATAATAACATTATTCATGTCTCTGTATAGAATAACATTATTCATGTCTCTGTATATAATAACATTATTCATGTCTCTGTATATAATAACATTTATGAAAGTCAATGTCACTTTGGTGTGTCTGTCTGTCTGTATGTGTCCAATGTGGGAACCCATCCGTTAAAAACAATGGGGGGGAAAAATATATATATTTTTTTTTTCTTTGTGTCTCCTCCCAGATGTTCATTGCTGCTCTCTCATTGGTCTATTTCTCTTTGTGCCTCCTATAGAGGTTCATTGCTGCTCTCTCATTGGTCTACTTATCTTTGTCCCCCCATAGAGGTTCATTGCTGCTCTCTCATTGGTCTACTTATCTTTGTCCCCCCTATAGAGGTTCATTGCTGCTCTCTCTCATTGGTCTACTTATCTTTGTCCCCCCTATAGAGGTTAATTGCTGCTCTGTCATTGTTCTACTTCTCTTTGTGTATCCTCCCAGATGTTCATTCCTGCTCTCTCATTGGTCTACTTCTCTTTGTGTCTCCTCCCAAATGTTCATTGCAGCTCTCTCATTGGTATATACTTATTTGTGTCTCCTCCCAGATGTTCATTGCAGCTCTCTCATTGGTCTACTTCTCCAAGGCCCTGGCAGGAAGCTATATGAAGAGTTCCATCACTCAGATCGAGAGACGCTTTGACCTGTCCAGCTCTATGACCGGCCTCATTGATGGAGGCTTTGAGATGGGTATTAACACTATAAAAACACATACACTACATAAACATACACTACATAAACACATACACTACATAAACACATGCAATAAATAAACACACAATACATAAACACTTACATTACATAAAGATACATAAATTACATTATGGGTCACGAGTATATCCATTTTCTTTCTTTCTTTCTACCACTGTAAACCCCAGCATCGACATTCTGGGGAAAACTTTTGCAGAAAATAGGGTACGTAATGACCAGGAAATAGGGTACGTAATGACCAGGAAATAGAGTACGTAATGACCAGGAAATAGGGTACGTAATGACCAGGAAATAGGGTACGTAATGACCAGGAAATAGGGTACGTAATGACCAGGAAACAGGGTACGTAATGACCAGGAAACAGGGTACGTAATGATGATAATTAGTTTTTCCTTTGTGTCTTGCAGGTAAATTCCTGTTCCTCGCAGTGGTCAGTCATTTACCTGTGTGTGTCTGTGTCTGTGTCTGTGTGTGTGTGTGTGTGTGTGTGTGTGTGTGTGTGTGTGTGTGTGTGTGTGTGTGTGTCTCTTGCAGGTAACCTGCTGTTCCTGGCGGCAGTCAGTCATTTCGGGGCTCGGTTGCATCGCCCCAGGCTCATCGCGGTGGGCTGCCTCCTCATGGCTGTAGGAGCCTTGTTCACCGGCCTGCCTCACTTCTTCATGGGACGGTAAAAACACATCAACACAACAACAGGGGTCCTCAACGTTTTTCCAGACCACAACAACACTCTTTTCACCTATAAGTACACCACAACAACGCATGGACAGGATCACATCATTTTCACAACTTCTCCAAAAACACATCCCAATGTTATAATCCAGGTTGTGGGAGGGACGGGTCCGGCCGTGCGACGGCCGTGTGTGTGTGTGTGTGTGTGTGTGTGTGTGTGTGTGTGTGTGTGTGTGTGTGTGTGTGTGTGTGTGTGTGTGTGTGTGTGTGTCCGCGATGGGTCGCGCGCACGACGGCCGCGTTTGTGTGTGTGTGTTTGCAACGGGCTTGAGTGTCTAGACTTTGTTTATTTTCATTCCGTGATTGTGTGTTGTTTTTCGTCCGTTGATATAACGGTCAAATGGATATAAATGTCAAATACAATATACTGTTTTGAACAATATTAATAGGCTATTTGACACTGTCATCATTTGTATTCAACAGCTACACGTATGACACTGTCATCCGTGGTTCCCAGAATGACAGTGGAAGCATCGCTGCGTGTCAGAGTCCTCTGGAGCGAATAGACACACTGCAGACTCCTTCAGGATACGACCACTCAGGTAAGACTCGTCACTGTTCGAGTCAGAAGAGAACGTTGGATCAACATGCAGGATGAGGCAGAGCAGGGCGGTTCAACTTGTTTAAAGAGGTCATGAAATGGATTTACTGCTAAAGTTTTTAGCTCAGAAACAGGGGTGTGTTTTCCTTTGACCAATCACAGTGTCAGCCGACGGTCCCACGGAGTCCGGGCTATGGGATCTCTGTCTAAATTTAAAACGAGTAACGCATGCCGTGTGGCCGTCATCTTGAGTTAGATAAAGAATGTAGCAGCCCAATAACGTCTCCCTAATTAAAATCAGGTGCGAGTGGAGGAACGTGGGAAATAGGAATCACACAGATGAATGAAATCAAGATGTCTATCTATGTCATCACGCAGCACGTTTGTGTTTAAAGGAAGTAATTAAAAATAGACTTTTAGGGACTTTTGACATAATATAAAAAAAAATATTTCTTCCATTTGTTTGGCATCTAATGATAAAGATGTCCTCATTATGACCGTGGGTCTAAAAGTGTGAAAAAACATTTCACCACATCTTTAATAAGTCAAACACAACAGGAAATAGGAAATAAAAAATAAAAGATCACTGGGAGCACTAGGAAATATTGAAGAGAACTAAAGAGACAAGCAACCTTCCAAGAACTGGAGTCAACACACACACACACACACACACACACACACACACACACACACACACACACACACACACACACACACACACACACACACACACACACACACACACACGTATAAATACATGAGGCCTAACTAAACACAGGTGAAACTAACTGACAATCAACACAGGGATAGGCTACAACTAAACAGGTGCAACACATTGGCCAATCACAGGACTGGTGAGACAAGACAGGAAACAGCAGCAACACAGGAAACACTAAGATACTACAAAATAAGGTACACAAGTTGTAAAGTAAAACTCCAACTGCACAAGACACAAAGAACGAGAAGAATGAGATGGCTCTCACCGGTCGCACCTTTCATCCGCTCCTGGATTCTACCCCGCGCTCTATTCTTCAACGGCGAAAACAACATCTTCGCCTCAAGAAGATCATCACTGCCAGCAACAATCTGGTGCTGTTCTACGCTGCTATTTTGCAGGGATTAATATTCATCGAGTCCCACAATGTGCAGCTTCAACGGAGAGCGAATCCAAACGGAGATTTACCGCAAGACGCGGCGACGTTACTTTTTAAAGTGGTCGGCGCGAGTAAATCGGTACAAACACGAAGAAGGACACCAAACCAGCTGGACGGCCTTACAGTAAGAAAGATTATTTGGTTGAGTTTATTGCTGTCGGGAAATGTTCATCCTAATCTCGGCCCACCGACCGTGAAGAGCACGGAGACTCGCTATGATCACAACTTCAACGGCCTAAGCAACTTCACAGCTGATATCCAACGCGACGGAAGCGCCCGACAGGGTCCGGTCCACAACATGCAGACAAATAACTTTGTTTGGCAACGGCCCACCTCACCTGATAAGAATGAACCCCAGCAAAGAGCTGGAGAAACAAGGATGGATTATTTGTCCCGGTTGACATCCATGCTGGCTCCAAGTCCTGCATTCTCAAGCAGACGACCACCGCCTGAGGGAATGTGGCCGATGACGAGACAAGGGCTTCCCCAACAGCAGCGTCACCAAGAGGAGTTCCTCACGCGCCACACGGGCCCAAGACAACCACAGGGTATCTCCCAGAGAAAAGCACAAGAAAACTGTGTTTTTTCCCCTGTTTCTACCATCTCCTGGCACCACCGCTTGGCGTCGACGCGGGACAATAGCTTCACCCCTCCCCCACCCCCCCCTCCCCCTCCCCCTCCCCCACCACCACCACCACCAGTCGACACCAGGACAACTGCATAGTATCCCACCGAGAGGAATGCTGGGAAACGGAGTTCCTTTCCCTGTTCTCCAAGCGGTCACTGGACAACTACATGGTTTCCCCCTGTGGGATCGGCGTGGAAACAGAGAGCTTTCCATTTTCCCAAACAGTCCTTTGCCTGGGGGAATTTGGCCGAGGTCGACACAAGGGTTTCCCCACACCACCCCTCCCCCACATCCACCACCCCCACCCCCCCTCCCCCACGGCAGATCTAAGGAAGGATATGCGGCCTCAAATCACCTCCACACCCCCCCCGCGGACATCACAAAGTCCCCCCCTCCCCCTCCCACACCTCCGACCCCCCCCACTGACCCCCCAGAGACTGTAAGGGACAATGGTTACTACTCAACTGAAGACTTGGATGCCCTTTTTTGTACCCACATATACCCACAATGTTTACTTGAATGTTAACAGTCTTAAAAACCCTGAAAAAATGTCTGAGCTGAGATCCATGTTTGGAAGTGGCAAGGTAGACATTATTTCATTCTCAGAAACTAAGTTGGATAATTCCATCAAAGACTTTGAGATTGAAATAAAGGGCTACAATGTCATCAGAAAAGACAGAAATCTCTCTGGGGGTGGGGTTTGCATCTATGTGAGATCAGACATTATTTACGATGTGATCCCAGATATGGATAACAACCCCACTGAATCGGTCTGGGTAAAAATGTTATACCCATATGCTAAACCACTGATAATTGGCGCCATCTACAGACCCCCAGATCAAAATGCTTTTTATGACTTGATTGAGGATCATGTGGCAGGTTTAGGAAACTCTGAGACGGTGATAATTGGTGACTTTAACACCTGTGTTCTGAAGAAAGACTCAGCTATCTTTAAGTCCCTCAGAAAGTTCTGTGACCTGCACAGCTTTACCCAGCTGATAAAGCATTTTACAAGGGTAGGCATTGCTTCTCAATCAATCATAGACCTAGTGTTGACAACGGACCAGTCCAGAATTTCCAAGAGTGGAGTGATTGAGTGTAGCTTAAGTGATCACAATATCATTTTCTGCACTCGGAAGATTCACGGACCTAGAGCTTATTGTCACAGGACAATCAGCTGCAGGTCTATGAAACACTACTCAAGTGATCTTCTAACAACAGCTCTTGGAAAAATGGACTGGTCCCATGTCCTAAATTGCACCTCTGTGGAGGAGTCCTGGTCCTGTTTCAAAAAAGCTTTTTTGTGTGTACTTGATAACATCGCACCCACAAAGGTGGTGAGGGTCAAAGCTAGCACAGAACCTTGGATGAAGGGTGACATTTTGAATGCCATCAAACTCAGGAACAAAAGCTACTCAGAGTTCAGGAAAAACAAAAGTGAGCAGCTACTTGAAAAGTGCAGAAATCTACGAAATGTAGTTTCTAAATTGATCAGAAATGCCAAAAAGAATTTCTTAAATGAGAACATAGAGGCAAACAAAAGCCACCCACAAAAACTGTGGGAGGCACTAAAACAATTAGGCTGCAACGGAAAAATTCAGACTAAATCTACAAACATTTGCATTATTTCAAGTGGCTCGCTCACTACCGACAAGCAATTGGTAGCGGACTGTTTTAACAGTTTCTTCACCACAGTTGCAACCCAGTTGGTAAGCAAACTCCCTCAGCATTCAGGTCTGTATGGCCCGACCACATTCAAGCTCACTATGAGAAACTAGGGGCTAAAAAAGATTCCTTCTTTTTCAAAACTGTATTGACTGATGATATGCAAAACAAACTCCTCGCCCTACAGCCTAACAAGGCCACCGGCCTTGACAACATCCCCACCAGATTCCTCAGAGACGCAGCGGTCTCCATTGCTCCCATAGTAGCCCACATTACAAACTTATCCATCAGTCAGTGTCACGTCCCACAAGAATTCAAGTTGGCAAGAGTAATCCCTCTATTTAAAAAAGGAAGCAAACTAGATCCTGGCAACTATAGGCCTGTTTCCATCCTTTGTTCCATCTCAAAGGTTATAGAGCGATCAATCCAAGAACAAATCAACAGCTACCTCAGCGAGCGTAAACTGTTGTTTGAATTCCAATCAGGCTTCAGAACATCCCACTCCACTGACACATGCCTACTATATTTGACCGACTACATCAAACGTGAGGTAGACTCGGGCAAATACTGTGGCATGGTCATGCTGGACCTCCAAAAGGCGTTTGACACTGTAAACCACGCAATTCTACTTGATAAGCTGAGGGCGATTGGTTTTGATTGCACATCACTAAATTGGATGAGATCTTACTTGGAGGGTAGAGAACAAGTGGTTGACATCAACGGAACCATGTCCTCATCCCTCCCGGTGAGCTGCGGGGTTCCTCAAGGCAGCATTCTAGGGCCGTTACTGTTCCTTCTATACATTAACGACATGAATGCTGCCTGTAACTGCAAACTGTTCCTGTTCGCTGATGACTCGGCACTCCTGATATCGGGTGAGGACAAGTTGCAAGTTGAGGAAGCTCTCAGCTCTGAACTCTCAAAAATCCGTACCTGGCTTACTGATAACAAACTGTCTCTACACCTTGGGAAAACTGAATCCATCCTATTTGGTACCAAACATTCCCTCAGTAAAATGAAGGTAGTTGACTTCAAGGTCAAAGTCGATGACACAATCATCACTAGCAAAGAAGAGATTACCTATTTGGGATGTATTCTTGACAAATACCTGACAGGTGAAAGCATGGCAGCAAAGGTGGTCAAAGGAGTAAACCAGAGAACCAGATTTATGGGCAGGAGTTTCCTCTTTTGTCAACCCTCAGGCCCTCAGGACCCTCTCAGGGCCCCTGATTCAGCCTCTTTTTGACTATGCTAGCTCCTCTTGGTACTCCTACACCTCAGTGTCACTGAAGACTAAGCTTCAAACCTCCCAAAACAAACTGATCCGACTACTTCTCGGACTGGGGCCCATGACCCACCTCTCTCCCACTCACTTTGCCAGCCTAGGCTGGCTCAGGGTGGAAGACCGGGTTAAACAACTAAAAATGGGTCTGGTCTTCAAAATTGTAAATGCAGATTTGCCCGATATGCCCCCTATACCCGCATATCTGTATAAATACCTCGAAAAAGTTAGTGACACCCACGGCCACGAAACTAGAGGGAGCGTAAACAACAATCTGGTACCACCCACCCATAAAACAAACATGGGCAAATTCTCCTTCTATAGCACAGCCACCAAGGAATGGAATAGTCTAACCCCATCCCTCAAAAAATGCAGTTCGCTGGGCTCATTCAAAACAGCCCTAAAAACCCATCTATCTGGAGGCCGAAAGAGGAGCTAGTACCAGTTTCCCTGTAGACAGACGACCCCCCCCCCTCCTCTTTTTTGTACATATTTTGTATTTCCTCATCCTTTTTTTGTATATAATTTTTATTTTTCCATGCTCCACCCCCTCCTTTTTTGTACATATATTTTTTAAATGCTTTTTTTTGTACATAGTGGTATTTTTGGGAGGTGAAACCGCCCCTATAAGTGAGATTTGGAAAAATGTACAAATATCTTGGGCAGTGAAACCGGCCCTAAAAGTGAGGTTTGGTAATTTGTACAATTATCCTGTGCTGTGATTGGCCAATCACAATCTATTCAGGACTGTGATTGGCCAGTGTCACATGACACATGTGCATAGCCCTATATAAGCAACCATAACTTTACAAAAACCATTAATTTGTTTTTGTAAAGTTATGGTTTCGTCCATCATAAAGAGTGTTTCAATAAATGTATTTATCTTTTGTACATGATTGGTTGACTCCATTCAGTATTGTGATTAGCTAGCAAGACACCGCCCACTTCACACAGGGTGTGATTTTTTCTGTATTATCTGTATTTTCATGTTGATTTTTGAACTGTTTGGTTGCTACTATATATGTCTATGAAATTAACTCAAGGACCTCAACGGAAACAAGTCCGCAAGGACTTTTTTGGCCGGACCTTTTAGACAAAAGCATTTATTAATGTAACTGTGTTGTTTTACATTCTTTTGCCTAATAAAAATTTCAATCAATCAATCAATCAACGAACAAGAAAACACAACAGGGATACAGAACGTGACTAGGAATGAAACTAGTGCTCATTTCAATGACTTAAAACTATAACGAAGAATGTTGGTCCACTACTTTTTTTCACTGACAAAAACTAACCAAAAATTAAATACAAACTAAAGCTATGATGACAAAAACTATGACTAGATATATTGACTATTTCATCAACAAATAAAAACTAGACTAAAATATTAAAATACTAGTGGAGAAGAGATCGAGTAGAACTAAGACTAGTGGAGAAGAGATCCAGTAGAACTAGGTATTTTTATGTTTGGTTGTGTGTGATTGTCACGCTCCGAACATAGGCGATCTACAAGCTCACAACACGTCGCAGACGTGTTGTGAGCTTGTAGATCGTCCATTTTCGGCACACAAATAAGTATAAATCAGGCATTACGACGCCATCACGGCACCACCAACATGCATTTTGTAGATTTAGTTGACAACTAGAAAAAGCGCTCCTCGGAGCACAGGTCAGGTAAGTTATTGTGGCCTCCTGGTGGCGCTATAATAGGCCAATGTGAAAAGGGTGCCATTTATTCTCAGGCCTTTCACAGCATTCAGGATTTGAGGCATGTTGTTCCAAAAATGGCTTGTGGATCGGCAATGTTTTGGCTATTGTTCAGATATTCTTTGGCTATTTTTCTATGGCGTCCAAAAATATTGATGTCCTCACAAGTATAGTAATATGATGAGTGTGTGCGTGTGTGCGTGTGTGCGCGTGTGTGTGTGTGTGTGTGTGTGTGTGTGTGTGTCCAGCCTGCGTGAAGGACAGTGGCTCCAACATGTGGGTCTATGTGCTCTTGGGCAACGTGCTGAGAGGCATCGGAGAGACTCCGGTCACTCCTCTGGGGATCTCCTACATCGATGACTTCTCTAAAGCTGAGAACTCTCCCTTCTACATCGGTAAGATGATCTACAATCTACATGTTAATAAACACAGTTATCTTCAACACCAGTAAGATGATCTATATGTTAATAAAACACAGTTTAGTTATCTTCTACATGTTAATAAACACATCATTATATTCTACATCAGTAAAATGATCTACATGTTAATAAACACAGTTATCTTCTACATCAGTAAGATGATCTACATGTTAATAAACACATCATTATCTTCTACATGTTAATAAACACATCATTATCTTCTACATTGGTAAGATCTTCTATTTAATAAACACATAATTATCTTGATTGATTTGTTTATTTAGCTTATCTCACAATGTGTTGCCATTTCCCTGATACTAATTCAACAGTGGGGAACTGTCAAGATTAGAAAGTAAAAAGCATTTATTCTTTATAATTTTTCTTCTCAGTCACGTTTGCTCTCTTGCTATAGATTACACTGGGTACTCCCCCCTGAACCCATTATAAATGTTATTCCTGCTAAGCTCCACTAAAACATTTTATTTAAATGTATCTTTTTTATCAACATTTCTGAAGAACCAAATAGAATAGAATAGTTGTTGGATGTTGAATAAGATTTGATCTTTGTGTTTGCATGCAGCTTGTCTCCAGACCATAACTCTACTGGGTCCGATGTTTGGATTCCTGCTGGGATCGTACTGCGCCAAACTCTACGTGGATGTGGGATATGTTGATCTGGGTACGTAACGTATAGTTTGTAGATCTGTTCTGGTTAAAGGATATGTATTCTGTGATGTCAGGAGTGGAATAAGTCCAATCTGGTAAAATCACCTAAACTCCCTATGAACACATACAAGGAGACTTTATATCATCAATGTACATTGACATGGTTAGGCTTAGATATGGCCTCGTCAATCCCCGGCCTTTGATGACCCCGGAGCAGCTAGAGGCCTTAAGGGGAGGAACAAGCGTGGCGGACGACAACGCAGGTGTTTTTCAGTAACTGGCTCTCCGGCTCTTTAGTAAACAGAACATACATTTTCAGGTGGGATGCAAATTGTCAACCAATCACGAGAGAGTGCCCATTAAATGGGCACTATACAATTGAAGTTGATACATTTTATCAACTTCAATTGTATAGTGTTCCAGTTCCAAGTGTGTGTCTTCTTTGTGCCTGGTTCCATCCCAGTGACAACTTAATTACTAGTAATTTAGCAGATTAACAAAACATACTCTACATAAAAAGCCTTATTTTATACTTTGGCTTTTCGACAATAACCGATTTATAAACTCACAATCTACAGTCATGTACAGTAAATTGTACTTTTGAATACTTTGTCTCCAGAGAGTGTGAGCATCAGCCCCCAGGATGCACGCTGGGTGGGTGCCTGGTGGCTGGGCTTCCTGGTGTCTGCTGCCATCTTGCTGTTGGCAGGTAGTACTGCAACTATTAGTCAAATAATCTATGAAATAGTAATAATAATTGTGTGTGTGTGTATATATATATATATATTTATATATGCACACACACACACACACACACACACACACACACACACACACACACACACACACACACACACACACACTTAATATTTCAACAAATCTATCAACCTAAACCGTTAACACATTGACTGCCTGTGATTAAAACATGTGTTAAGCCCAATAGTTGATTATTAATAAATAATGTTTTCAAATACATTTTACCTCTATTGGCAGGCATTCCCTTCTGGTTCCTGCCGCGCAGCCTGCCTCATCAAGAGACGTCCCCCAACCATGACCCCTATGACCTCACAGACGACACTCCTGACCTCACAGAGGACAGCCTTAACACTACCAGTAATGACAAACTGACTGACGTTGCTAAAGGTAGAGATCAAGGTTATTACAATTTACTAAAACTAGAATGCTTTTGTCCAATAATTCAAGTACTACTAATAATAATAATTTACAATCCGGTGTATAAGAGGAAAGTTACATAGTGCTGCTACGTAGCTAAAGTGTGCTAACAGAGCTTTTTGTTCCCAGGGTTCCTGCCTTCTCTTAAGCGCCTGTTGGGAACGCCCACCTACTTCCTGCTTCTGTGCGGGAGCGTCCTGAAGTTCAACTCCTTCATCGGTCTGCTCACCTTCAAGGCCAAGTACATGGAGCAGCAGTTTGGACTGACTGCGTCCAGAGCCAACTTCCTTATAGGTACGTGTTGTTTCTATGCGTTGTGAGCTTCTGACTTCCTTATAGGTACGTGTTGCTCTACACATTGTGAGCTTCTAACTTCCTTATAGGTACATGTGTTGTTTCTACACGTTGTATTGGTATCAAAATGTACTTAAAGTACCAAAAGTAGAAAGTACTCATTATGCAGAATGTCTCATTTCACAAGTTAAAAAAATATTTAAAACAATCTTTTGAAAATAGCAGATCTACAAGGAATGCGACGCATTGTGAGCTTGTAGATCTGCTATTTTCAAATAGCCGAAATGTATATAGGGATGAAGTGGTTAATGTATGTTTTGTAATAATAATCTAAATCTATAAAGTAACTAGTAACTAAAGTTTTCAAATAATTGTAGTGGAGTTAAAGTACAATATTTGCCTCTGAGATGTAGTGGAGTAGAAGTAAAAGTACTGAAAATTGGAAATACTCCAGTAAAGTAAAACATACCTCAAAATTGTACTTAAGCACAGTACTTGAGTAAGTGTACTTCACACCACTGACCGTACCTCTGTACTTTTTTGCAAACTGTTGATAAAGTATTAAAGTATTAAACCCCTGTGTGCAACAGGTGTGTTGAACTTGAACCCCTGTGTGCAACAGGTGTGTTGAACTTGAACCCCTGTGTACAACAGGTGTGTTGAACTTGAACCCCTGTGTACAACAGGTGTGTTGAACTTGAACCCCTGTGTACAACAGGTGTGTTGAACTTGAACCCCTGTGTACAACAGGTGTGTTGAACTTGAACCCCTGTGTGCAACAGGTGTGTTGAACTTGAACCCCTGTGTGCAACAGGTGTGTTGAACTTGAACCCCTGTGTACAACAGGTGTGTTGAACTTGAACCCCTGTGTACAACAGGTGTGTTGAACTTGAACCCCTGTGTACAACAGGTGTGTTGAACTTGAACCCCTGTGTACAACAGGTGTGTTGAACTTGAACCCCTGTGTGCAACAGGTGTGTTGAACTTGAACCCCTGTGTGCAACAGGTGTGTTGAACTTGAACCCCTGTGTACAACAGGTGTGTTGAACTTGAACCCCTGTGTACAACAGGTGTGTTGAACTTGAACCCCTGTGTACAACAGGTGTGTTGAACTTGAACCCCTGTGTACAACAGGTGTGTTGAGCTTGAACCCCTGTGTACAACAGGTGTGTTGAACTTGAACCCCTGTGTACAACAGGTGTGTTGAACCTGAACCCCTGTGTACAACAGGTGTGTTGAACCTGCCAGTGGTGGCGTTTGGCATCTTCCTGGGCGGGCTGGTGATGAAGAGGTGTAAAGTGGGCGTGGTGGCAGGAGCTCAGATGTCCTTCATCACCTCCGTCATGTCCTACCTGCTGCTGCTGATGCACTTTGTCACCAAGTGTGACAACGTCCCCGTGGCCGGCCTCACCTCACACTACAACGGGTTGGTTTTCATTACATTACATTACAGTCATTTAGCAGACACTTTTATCCAAAGCGTGAGCAAAAGCTAAAACAAATAAGTGTATCGAATAAACAAGATCCAATAAAACAAGAGCTCGTACAAATAATTGATAACAAGTAGGCAAGGCTAAGAGGAAGGGTCAGGGTAGTGTTTCCTGAAGAGGTGGGTTTTCAATTCATGTAACACATTGACCGCCAGTGTCGTGTTTTTACGCTAGATGGCGCTCTTCACTACCCTATGAGTCACCATTTGACTCCCAGTGAAGCAGGAAATCACATGATCACAAAGAAAACAGCCATGTTCACTGCCATTCTAATGGATTTGGAAAAATGCCCTTTTCTTTGCTTTGAGTGCTTTCTGATGCTTTTTGGTGAAAACAACCTACATTCAACTGCCAATAACTATGGAACAGATGATCGCGACGGCACGATTCTATGAGACTCGGATACGTCTTTTAAAGTGAAGAATTGTTCGTTGTGAAGAATAATATTCTATATGATTTTTCAAAGGTTAGAGAAAGCGCTCGGAATTGCTGGCAAGGTCGGCTATAGACAATGTTTTACTCTGGCGGTTAATGAGTTCATGTCAATTTCCAGGTTAGTTTGAATTAGTTTGGTTTTTAGTTTCTGGAAAAGGTTTAAGTTTTAGTTGAGCTTTTTTATTAGTTTTAGTGTTAAGCAATTTTTTTGTCATCATAGGGAGTCTGGGGTGAAATTCAAAAATGTCATAAAAAGATGAATAATAATAATAATACACAGTTTTGATTGTGTGAACCTAAAATAGGAGCTGGACGGGTAATTTTATTTGTATTATTATTTTTATTTTCATTTCCCCCCCAAAAAATTAGAACAATTGAAAAGTAGGCCTAATTGAAAAGATTGTGGCCCTCTCATGCATTATAAGGACAATATCAGTCACCGCAACCAAGGACGGTTGTTTTCAATGAATCTATCATGGTTAAAATGGAGTTTGAAGTTACGATGGGTTTGTATAGGAAGGGGGCATGTCTGATAACATTAATTTCAAATATCTAAATACTGGATCAAGCAACTTAAAAACTGTCTGGAGTGAAACACAGAAGCCTGAGTAGACCCAAACATGTGTGACAGTGAAATATCCCAAACAATGACTTATTTTCTAGCAATTACACACGCCATTAATTCATGGACATTTTTCTGAAACTCAAAACCTACTCAAAAATTACTCCTTTAAGTACTGTCCACCACTGTGTTGCTCCACAGCACCCCTGCTGGATGGTACCAGGACCACAGCCTGCTGTCAGACTGTAACAGGGAGTGCAGGTGCTCAGTAGAGGAGTGGGACCCCGTGTGTTCAGACAGTGGTACTACATACACCTCTCCATGCATGGCTGGCTGCACCGCTTCCACTGGATATGGAAAAGATACGGTATGGTGGCACACACATACAGACGCGCACACACACGCACGTACACATAGACGCACGCACACATAGACACACGCACACATAGACGCACGCACACATAGACGCACCAACACATAGACGCACGCACCCACATACCTGCGCGTACGAGCGTGCACGCACACACACACACACACACACAGCAAGCACTTACGTAGTTTTGAATGTTTTCTCATTGGTTGTCATTGTGCTGATCACTGCTTTCTCATTGGTTGTCACACAGACGTTCCACAACTGCAGCTGTGTGTCCTCCTCCCGGCCAGCAGGGGGCGGTACCACGGCGGTGAGGCTGGGCCTCTGCCCTCGCCCTGAGGCCTGCGGCACAGCGTTCACCTCCTACATGACGGTGTCTGTTCTCAGCTCCTTCATCAACGCTCTGGGCATCACGCCAGGATACATGGTCATCATACGGTCTGTATTCACCTTATTCCTGGCCACGCCCAGGAAGTAGGTAGGAAGGGAGGGGAGTAGGGGGGGTAAGGAGCATAGACATATAAAGGTAGACGCCTCCTCCGGCTCTGAGGCGTCTGTATCTCGGGCGCCATTTTGGAGAAGGCAAGCTTCCTGACAACTGGACAATCACAGCGCGTCTTTTCCGGGACCTGGCAGAATCTAGTTGTATAAAAATACGACAAAATGTCAGCCGAGATACAGGTCGCTCCAATGAACTGCAGAGGCCAGTGAGGTATCATGGAAAGGAGACCCATTTCAAGGGGTTTCCTGTTTACCAGTGTTGCCATGTCTGCTTATATTAAGCGACTTTGGACTACTTAAGTGTACTTGCTTATTTTGGCTTTTTTCATGTCAAGGTTAATTGTGTGTATGTAAAAGTATATGTAAAAGATTAATATGCATTTGTCCGCGGACCCCCATCTGAAACTATTGTGTGCCAGGGACCCACATATCGATGGCCAAAATGCAAAACCTCCTATGTGCAAATTTCATGATTTTCGGATTTCACTGTGGATGAGTACTTTATGCTCAATCTGTCTGCAAGATAGTCCCGCCCCTCATTTTGTCAGAAAAAGTCATTTGACTAAAACCTCCTATCTTGTTCAGTGCCAATTAGTGCTAAAATGTTGAAGCGCAAAGCCTCTTATCTGCACCAGAACTAGTTGAGCAGCAGACAGAGCTGAAACTTGGGAATTCTATGTTATGTAGACCGTCTAAATGTCTTTCAGTTTGTAGTCATCTATTATTTTCAAAATAAAAAAGTGTCTTCCCCCCTTACTAGTTAAGTATTTGTTAGTAACTCTGTCAAGTTAATTGCATTGCCTTGTTGATTGCTAATGATTAGTGTCAGGTAGTGACACTTATCACACCAAGAGTGTGAGTTAATAAAAAAAATTAATGGTAATACTTGATACAGTACTGTAGAATGTCTTGATCTCAAAATGAGCATAAAAATCACACCCTGTGTGAAGTGGGCGGTGTCTTGCTAGCTAATCACAATACTGAATGGAGTCAACCAATCATGTACAAAAGATAAATACATTTATTGAAACACTCTTTATGATGGACGAAACCATAACTTGAAAAAAACCAATATTTGGTTTTTTTCAAGTTATGGTTGCTTATATAGGGCTATGCACATGTGTCATGTGACACTGGCCAATCACAGTCCTGAATAGATTGTGATTGGCCAATCACAGCGCAGGATAATTCTACTAATTTCCAAACCTCACTTTCAGGGCCGGTTTCACTGCCCAAGATATTAGTACATTTTCCCAAATCTCACTTATAGGGGCGGTTTCACCGCCCAAAAAAGCATTATTTAACAAAAATAATGTTTGTTTGTAAGCCTAACTATTTCTAGGTAAAAACCTCCTATGTGCATCTATGTAGATAGGAGGTCATTTTTAGGTATAGATAGGAGGTTTTGGCATTGAACATTTTGAACTTGTGGTTAGAGGTTGTCATTGCTGCTTAAATGTGAACGTCATTGTCGTGATTTTTTATTAATTGCAGATCAAAATCACACGTGAACACCGTGGCAGCCAACAACCCTGTGAAAATATTGTGGTGTGTCGGTTGGGGGGTATGAGGGTATGGGGGTGGGATGGGGTTTGGAGTTATAGGGTGTGGGAGGTGTGGGTGGTGGTTGGGGAGGTATGGGGTGGTGGGTGCATGAGGGTTTGGGTGGGTGGAGTTTGGGGGTTGTGGTGTGCTGGTTGGGGGCATGGGGACCGGGGGTTCTGGGAGTGGGGGTAATGGGTTGGGTGGGATTTGGGGGTATGAGGGTATGGGGTGGGATGGGGTTTTGAGTTAGGGGGTTGTGATGTGTGGGCTGGCAGTTGGGGGGTATGGGGTTTGTGGGAGTGGGGGAGTATTGCAGGTGGTGGAGTTGGGGGGTAGAGGGTATGGGGGGGATTATGTTGAGGGGGGCATAGGCCAGTTAGGCCGGATCATACAGGATAGGGTCTTTGTGATGCGAAAGTGTGGTCTAGCCAACACCAACTCAGGACTACTGAAGGTGGATGGGGTTTTGAGTTAGGGAGGTGGAGAGGTGTGGGCTGGCAGTTGGGGGGGGGGGGTTGTGGGTGTGGGGGAGCATTGCAGTAGGTGGAGTTGGGGGGTATAGGGTATGGGGGGGATTATGTTGAGGGGGGCATAGGCCAGTTAGGCCGGATCACACAGGATAGGGTCTTTGCGATGCGAGAGTGTGGTCTAGCCAACACCAACTCGGGACCCCTGAAGTGGGATGGGGTTTTGAGTTATGGAGGTGGAGAGGTGTGGGCTGGCAGTTGGGGGGGGGGGGTTGTGGGAGTGGGGGAGTATTGCAGGTGGTGGAGTTGGGGGTAGAGGGTATGGGGGGGATTATGTTGAGGGGGGCATGGGTCAGTTAGGCCAGGGGTATAGCGCTACAGTATTGTTGGCTAAGCTGTTACGCCGAAGTGCATCTACGTAGGTGGTGCACTTCTTGTCTTTCCTGGCTTTGCCCTGGGTTGGCTCTCATAGTGTTAGTTTGCTTGCCACTAGTTATGGGTCCCTGACGCAGTGCCCTGCCTCATCCTTCTCTCTCTGACTTTGCCTGTGACCCATGGTAGGTTCCTGTAGAGGACCACATTTCTGATGTGGTCCGTCCATGTGACTCCTAGTGCCATTCATAGCATTCTTGTGTAGACTCCATCCAAGGCCCTATCCTGTTGTGCTGTGACGGTCCATGTCTCAGCCCCATACAGCAGGTCTTCCCCCATGTCTGATTTCCACACTCTCCTCATCCCATGCAAGGCATTCCAGTCAAGTGCCCCCCGGACCTTCAGGTCCTGTTCCATTGAAGCAGTCCAGGCCCAGGTTATTAGAAGTCCTGGACTGCCTCGAGTAGCTTGTCTCCATCATCTGAACCATCTTCTCAGGAACTCCATAGGCCCGGAGAATGTTCATCAGATTCCCCCGGTGGATGGTGCCAAAAGCCTTTTGGAAGTCATGAAGGTGATCACCACTGAAAGATTCCGCTCCTTACTCCTTCCAGAATCCTCCTCAGCACCAGTATCTGCCCGAGTTTCTCATTACAGGGTCTAAGATGGGTCTAAGACGGTTGAGGATCTTCCTGTTAGCCGTCTTGGCAACTTGTGAGCTCAGGCTAATGGCTTGGTGAGTTCGCCTGACTTTGGTACTGGATCGATGATCATTTTGCTCCACAGCTTCGGCAGCTTGCTAGACGTGTGTGCTTGATAAAATCCAACACCACCTCGTCTATGGGCACATACATCAGAACCTCTGCTGTCACTCCATCTTCCCCGCAGCTCTTGCCTCACTTGATAGTAGCCTTGGCCCTCTGGTACTCATCCATGGTGAACTGTCTGGTTTGGGAAGGTCATGGAAGACAGGAGCATCGGATCATCCTCTTCTTCGGTTGAAGGAGGATTTCCTAGGAGTGTTTTGAAGTGCTGGTACCATGTTTCAACTCGTTCCTCTGCGCTTTCTCCCCAGATCTTGGAAATCTGAGAAGAGCTTCTGCCAGAAATGTCATTGATGAGCTTCCAGCTCTTGCCATGTTTCTGGTTAACATGCACCTCTTTAATGTCCCTGATCTTTTGGGTCAGCTCCCGTTGTTCCAGTTGCATACACTTGATATAGCTCCTCCTTCCTCCGCTTATATTCCTCCCTCAGACCCTCTCCTTTTTGTTCAGCGACAAACTCCCTGTGTGCTGCTCTCATCTCCTCCCTGGCTGTGGTGATTCTAGGGTCAAGGCATCCGTCTTTCCTCCTTGCTTATAGGCTCTTTAAGACATTCAATGATCTTACATACTATTCCACTATCCACACCGGACACAAGGTTGGTGATCCAGTTGTATGAGTTAGGGGAGTTGGAGGGCATGAGGGTTTGGGTGGGTGGGGTTTGGGGGGTGTGTTGTGCTGGTTGGGGGGAATGGGGGTTGTGGGAGTGGGGGGGTATTTCAGGTGGTGGAGTTGAGGGTATAGGGGGGATTATGTCGAGGGGTGCCTGGGCCAGTTGTTTTGTAGTCCACCTAATGGGTGGGGTGTGTTGTGCTGGTTGGGGGGAATGGGGGTTGTGGGAGTGGGGGGGTATTTCAGGTGGTGGAGTTGAGGGTATAGGGGGGATTATGTCGAGGGGTGCCTGGGCCAGTTGTTTTGTAGTCCACCTAATTGTTGTTGTTTTTGGAAAAAAGCGTATACAGTCTACTAACCATTTCATACCATTGAAAATGACCTAGCGTATACCCACGACCACACGCATCTCGTGCAGGGAATGATTATTGTATACCTCAGAAAACAAACCTAGACCACACCACTGATGCAACTGTTTGCAGCTGTAAATGTATGTTTTTACAGCCTGTACTATTTATCATTATTTAGTTATGCAATCACTTAACATCACAGTGCAAAAGCTCCTATCTGCAGAATTATCCAGGAAAAGTGGGGAAAAACCTCCTATCTGCATTTGCAATATGAGATCAGTGTAATTAACATATAATATTGTAATATAATCTAGAAATCCAGAAACTGTGAATTATGGGATGGGTATCATAAAAAAATAGCATTGTGCAAAAAAGATACAACATTTTGTAGTTTTCTTTTTCATTTTCCCAACAATGTTAATTTTTCAGATAGGAGGTTTTGCGTTTTGGCCATCGATATATGATTTTTGTTGTTCAAATGTTTCAGAAATATACAAATAACTTTTTACCCCAACATGTTTTTGAAAATAGCAGATCTACAAGCTCACAACATGTCGCGGTGTGACACGTTGATAGCTTGTAGAACAGCTATCTTCAAATAGCTGATGTAAAGTGGTAAATCTTCTTGATCTTGAAAGTCAATCTTGTATGGGGAGGTCCCTGCCTGGCACGAGATGTTTTTACATGGGGGGCCCCTGCCTGGCACGAGATGTTTTCACATGGGGGGCCCCTGCCTGGCACGAGATGTTTTCACATGGGGGGCCCCTGCCTGGCACGAGATGTTTTCACATGGGGGGCCCCTGCCTGGCATGAGATGTTTTCACATGGGGGGCCCCTGCCTGGCACGAGATGTTTTCACATGGGGGGCCCCTGCCTGGCATGAGATGTTTTCACATGGGGGGCCCCTGCCTGGCACGAGATGTTTTCACATGGGGGGCCCCTGCCTGGCATGAGATGTTTTCACATGGGGGGCCCCTGCCTGGCACGAGATGTTTTCACATGGGGGGTCGCGGCCAAATATATATTCATGTGGGGGTCCTTGACATGACAAAGTGTGAGAACCACTGATATGCAGTAAGTCAGTGTTGTTGTGTTTATGTGTTTTACAGATGCATCAGTCCAGATCTCAAGGCCCTGGCTCTGGGGATCCAGGCCCTGACTGTTAGAACCCTGGGTAAATACTTACTGTCTGTTATTTACCCTGGGAAAATACATACTGTCTGTTATTAGGACCCTGATTACATACTTACTGTCTGTTATTTACCCTGGGTAAATACTTACTGTCTGTTATTTACCCTCGGCAAATACATTATACATACTGTCTGTTATTAGGACCCTGGATACATACTTACTGTCTGTTATTTACCCTGGGAAAATACATACTGTCTTATTTACCCTGCGAAAATACATACTGTCTGTTATTAGGACCCTGGGCACATACTTACTGTCTGTTATTTACCCTGGGCAAATACATACTGTCTGTTATTAGGATCCTGGGTACATACTTACTGTCTGTTATTAGGACCCTAGGGTAAATAATACATACTGTCTGTTATTAGGACCCTGGATACATACTTACTGTCTGTTATTTACCCTGGGTAAATACTTACTGTCTGTTATTAGGACCCTAGGGTAAATACATAGTGTTATTAGGACCCTAGGGTAAATACATAGTGTTATTAAGACCCTAGGGTAAATACATAGTGTTATTAGGACCCTAGGGTAAATACATAGTGTTATTAGGACCCTAGGGTAATTACATAGTGTTATTAGGACCCTAGGGTAAATACATAGTGTTATTAGGACCCTAGGGTAAATACATAGTGTTATTAGGACCCTAGGGTAAATACATAGTGTTATTAGGACCCTAGGGTAAATACGTAGTGTTATTAGGACCCTAGGGTAAATACATAGTGTTATTAGGACCCTGGGTAAATACATAGTGTCTCACCGTCATACTAGTGTGAGCAAAGACTTTTCTGCATCTGTGTGCGTTTGCGTGTGCGTGTGTGTGTGTGTGCGCGTGTAGGTGGGATTCCAGCACCGGTTTACTTTGGAGCCCTGATAGATTCCACATGTCTGAAGTGGGTGATGAAGAGCTGTGGAGGAAGAGGAGCCTGTCGCATGTATGACTCTGACATGTACAGGTATGACTGACATGTACAGGTATGACTGAATAGTCAGGTATGACTGAAATGTACAGGTATGACTTAAATGTACAGGTGTGACTGAAATGTACAGGTATGACTGAAATGCACATGTATGACTGAAATGCACATGTATGACTGAAATGTACAGGTCTGACTGGAATGTACAGGTATGACTGAAATGCACATGTATGACTCTGACATGTACAGGTATGACTTAAATGTACAGGTATGACTGAACTGTACAGGTATGACTGAACTGTACAGGTATGACTGAAATGTACAGGTATGACTGAAATGCACATGTATGACTGAAATGTACAGGTCTGACTGAAATGTACAGGTCTGACTAAAATGTACAGGTAAGACTGAAATGTACAGGTCTGACTTAAATGTACAGGTATGACTGAAATGTACAGGTATGACTGAAATGCACATGTATGACTGAAATGTAAAGGTATGACTGAAATGTACAGGTATGACTGATATGACTATTATAAGCTTTTAGCTTCAGCTTTTTGCTCAGCTTTAATTATGTAATTTTTATTATGTTGATGTTTGATTTTATCGATACTGGTGAAGATGATCAAATATACTAAACTAAACTAAACTGGAATTGAACCTGGGTTCGATACACAATTCAGCTATGGCTGCATAACCTAGAGGCCTACTAGTCTGATATATTCACACTTCTATTGTTTTTCTGCTCTGTAGGATCATATTTCTGGGCCTGATCACCTGTTTGAGTGGCTCCTCCTACTTCTTCATCGTCGCTGTCATCATCCTCCTCCGACGACAGTTCCACAAGCCAGAGAGAGACAACAAGATGCAGACCGTCTCCAACTCTACCATGGACCACCAGACCTTCTCCAACCTTACCATGGACCTCCAGACCATCTCCAACTCTACCATGGACCTCCAGACCATCTCCAACTCTACCATGGACCACCAGACCATCCCCAACTCTACCATGGACCACCAGACCATCTCCAACCCTACTATGGACCACCAGACCATCTCCAACTCTACCATGGACATACAGACCATCTCCAACTCTACCATGGACATACAGACCATCTCCAACTCTACCATGGACATACAGACCATCTCCAACTCTACCATGGACCTCTAGACCTTCTCCAACTCTACCATGGACCTCTAGACCTTCTGAAACCCTACCATGAAGCTCCAGGCCATCTCCAACATGCAGTAACTGAATATTGATTATATTTTATCAACACTCCCCGTTGTTTCCGAGTTTTAAATTGACTACTTCTCTCTCTACGTCGTCCTCAGACGAGCCCTCCATCGGCGTCTCCAGTCATCTATATAACATCCATACATCTGGCCAGCTCCTTTGTGCTTTCTGCACCAGCATCTTTCCTTAGTACATCCACGTAGGTAGGCGTGGGACGTCCTCTTGATCGATGCCCGTGTGTTGGCATTACCGTAAGCAATGAAATCCTTCGTTTTGTTGTTACTTTTTGGGTCAATTTATGAATTTATTTATCAAGTAGCCGTGCAATAAGCGGGATAATCAATGGGGAGTTGGTCGTTATTGAGAAATAAACCCCGACAGGGTGATTACGGGGAGGGTTCTAATCACCCACACTATTACATATTTCTCAATAATGACCTGATCTCCATTGACTATCTCTTTAACATTTTACTCCAGAACTGTGCTCAAATTTATTTGAATATTTCCACAGAGAAGGAGGGCAGGTGGACATAGAAGGACGATCACAATCATCTCATAGACGCCTGATCGCAATCATTTGAGATAGTCTCAATTATCTTTGCATAATCGTCAACAAATGTTTTCCATTCATGTTTAAAAAAATGGCAAAAATAGCCGATCTACAAATGTTGTGAGCTTGTAGATCAGCAATTTTTTGAAAGGATACAATTAGTTAATGCACTGCCTCTTTGGGCCATAGTAGTACATTATTTATTTTGATTACTGGTGCTGGTCATGGTCATTTATTTGTATATTTTTGTTTAAAAATCAAAAAATGTAAGATTTATTTATATGTCCCGATGTTCAATGTCAAAAACACAATAAAGTCCTTAATCGTTAAGACAGCTGTAAGACATGATGTTTTCATTTCTATTCACTTAGCATCCCTAACGTACGTACGTACATACATACATACATACATACATACATACATACATACATACATACATACATACATACATACATACATACATACATACATACATAAAACATATATACATATATGGGCATAAAAGAAACAGAGATATCCCTATATGGGAATTAAAGGAAGACAGACTATATAAGTGCAGGGCTGGCACCATGCCCATCATAACGTAGTAAGTTTTAGATAAGTAACCTTTAGTGTGATTATTTTCAGTCTCAGTTTCCTGTGACAGTAACTAGGCTAACGGTTGCACCGTAAGGTAAGGAAGGGTGTCTTCACTGTCAGCTGGTGAGAACCATGTCAAAGTTGGCGGAGTACCCAGAGTCGTCCTGTGGATGGAAGATGGCAACCCTGAGCGACGAGGGCTCGGATATTGACGTGTCGGATGTGGAGGGGTCGGACGTCGAGTCTCTGGGGTCAGAGAACGCACCCGACTGTGGCACTGACCCAGAGAGTTCGTCGGCGGTGCTCGAACCAGAGCTGCAGAACCTCATTGACCTGGAGAGTTCTCCGGCGATGGAGCCAGAGTTGAAGGACCTCCATGACCCAGAGAGTTCTCAGAACCTCTCTGACCTCCTGGAGAGTTCCCCGGTCGTCAAGCCGGAGCAACGGAACCCGACCGACCCGGAGAGCGCTCCGGTCACGGAACCGGAGCTACGGAACGTGCCTTCCTCCTCCGCCGGGCGTGTGGAGGAGAGAGCCAACTCCCTCGACGACGCCGTAAAACAGGAAACCTCGGACGAGACGTCCGCCGCCTCCGAGGCGGGGACGGAGGAGTTCTGCGGCGACAACCTGGACGTCCGGACGGCTTCGGGAGACGCGGCGAAGACACGAGAGGAGACACCGCCGGCCGATGAGGACGTGTCCCTTGGAACGCATGGGGGGGCCCGGCAGCACAACACGGCGGCAGGGACTGATTTTCCAGCACAGCAGCAGCCGGCGGTGGCGGAGAGCAGCGTCGACGAGGACAAGAAGGAAGGAATGGTGGTGCAGAGGAGAAGGTGGAAGGACAGCGGCAGTACCACCACCCGTAAGGGGACGGAGCCCGAGGTGGCGGTGCCCGACCGCAAAGCGGTCCGATCCCAGGAACGCATCGAGGAACCTCTTCTTCATCCGGTGCATGCTGTGCCTCGGCGAGCCGCCGCCACGGCACGCCTCCTCAGTAGCAGCCTGAACACGTGCGCCGTCCTGGTGCTGCTTCTGGTCGGCGTCATTGTCTTCCACCGCGTCTACGCCACCGTGCGGATCCAGAGGGACGAGCTGGCCGCCGAGCTGGGCAGCGCCATGGAGGCCATAGAGACCATGGACGCGGAGCAGGAGAGGTCGGCGGCGGAGAACCAGCTGTTGAAGAAGTCTCTGGAGTGGAAGAGGGTTTCCCTGATCGACCTGCACCACGAGATGAAGAGCCTGCGCTCCCGCTACGCCGACCTGGAGGAGAAGGGAGCGGACGCCGACGCCTTACTGCTGGAGAATCAGAGGCTGAAGGACGAGGTGGACAAAGAGCGTGGCGTCGCAGACCAGTTCCGCACGGAGTTAGACGAGCAGAGTGGCGGCGGCGAGGCTCCTGGGGAAGGAGAAGCTCCAGGCGCTCCAGGAGACACAGAGGAGCTCCAGTCTCGTCTGACGGAGCTGGAGAAAAGGCTCAGCTTTGAGCAGCAGCGCTCCGACATGTGGGAGCGGCTCTACGTCCAAACCAAACAGCACCAGACCGTATAGACAGTGGCGTGTACCTAAGTACATTTACTCAAGTACTGTACTTAATTACAGTTTTGAGGTATTTTTTAGGTAGGTATTTGAGGTATTTCCAATTTTCAGTACTTTTACTTCTCCACTACATCTCGGCAAAACATTGCACTTTTACTCCACTACAATTATTAGAAAACTTTAGTTACTAGTTACACTTTGTAGATTTAGATTATCATTACAAAACATGCATTAACCTCTTCAGCCCTATGTACATTTCGGCCATTTGAAAATAGCAGATCTACAAGCTTGTCTTTTAAAGCGATCGGCGGGTGGATCGTTGTGAAGAAGAATATTCTATGATCGTTTAAACGTTTGTTTAAAGGAATCGCTGGCAAGGGCAGCTATAGACGATGTGTTACCTCTGGCACTGAATGAGTTAACGGGCAGAGTGAGAATAGTAATCTATGGGATGTGTGGGTGATCTGGGATGTCATGTGACCAGCGTGTGATGCGTCTCACTATGTGTCACTCACACATTTGAGCAAAGGTTACACAGCCTGATCTGAGTCCCGGTGAATAACATTTATGTCAAATTAAAGTTAGTATTAAAAACAAAATAAAACATGTTAAATGTGTGGAAGTATGTCCTCTGGCCTTCTGGCAGTGTGCTGATCGGTCCAGCGTTTTTTTTTTTGTTTTCTTTCGTTTTTTGTTTTTTGGTGAGATTAGCTCTGGACTGTCATACAAACACAGACAAGACCAGTCTCCATCTAGTGGCGTTACAAACATATTGCACCCTCTGACTCTCTGGGAGCTTTTTCTCCAGGCGCGCCCCCTTTCCACAGCCACGCCCCCTTTCCTGGGTAAGGGTATAAATATGAATGGAGGTGCACGGCCCTTTCTGACGGGCCGTTTATTGGGACGGAGACGGATCCGTCTTCCCAAACTAGTAAAAATAGATGATCCATTGCGATGTGATGCAACGTGTTGTGAGCTTTGGGGGCATAGCTTAATGTTTTTGTTGATTGAGTGATTGAATACTTTATTACCAGTTTCCAAAAAAGTACAGAAGTACAGTTAAAGAATGATGCTAAAAGGATAACACAAAAATAGTTTTGTTTGAACCTGGTTGTTCCATTCCATTCCAGGCCAGGTCAGCAATGTGTGGAAGTGTCCCTGAGCAAGACACTGAGCCCCTTCCTGCTCCTCTGTGGGCAGCCATCAGCTGGGTGAAGCTGACAACGAATGGAAGAGATCACAGTTATCAGCTTTTAGCTCATAATTGCTCATAATGATCTTGAGCTTGTAGCTCTGCTATTTTCACTACTTTTTCTTTTTTCAAATGTATGAAATGTCTTTTTTATTTTATTTATGTGAAAAAGTGTTTTTGATTTATGCATTAGATAAAACAATGAAATAATGTATAAATGTAAAATAAAGGGATATTAGATCCGTATTCAGGTTAGGTTTAGGCATAGTGTCTGTGAGGTTAGGGTTAGGCATACAACCACGCCCACCGAAACACCAAAGAAAGAGGGAGTCCCACACCATAACAATGGGGACAGATGGGGGGTCCTCACTGGGGGGTCCTCACTGGGGGTCCTCACCTCACATGTGTCACACAAGCCTTGTTGTTATTTAGTTTAAGTTTTTTTGTTTTAGTTTTTTTGTTTTTTTTGGTTAGGACATAGAGGTCATGTTCTACTTGCCCAAAGGTCATGCCCACTTTGCCAAAAAGTAAATGGTCCATTATAAAATGATGGTACAAATTGAATTACCGTTCAATTTTAAACATATTTTTTACTTTCTACTTCAAATTCTGGGGCTGCGCAATGAAACATGACATACCTCAATATTTATGCCAAATATCTGAATAAGCTATCAGGCCCTGTAAGCTATGAATATGCCTATGGATTCACACTTGTTTTTTTTTATTTTGTTAAGTGTAGATACAGTGAAAACAGCACATTACAGGCTAACAGTGCTCTTATTTTACGTTCCACAGATCAGAAGACACTTTCCAATAACTTGACAAAGCACTCTTATTTTGAAGTCCACCGAGCGGAAGTCAAGGCTTTACTACGTTCGCCTGACTTGACACATGCTAACATAAAGTTATAGTATATCTGACCTGTGCTAACATAGAGTTATAATATATCTGGTGCTAAGCTAACATAGAGTTATAGTATATCTGGTGCTAACATAGAGTTATAATATATCTGACCTGTGCTAACATAGAGATAGAGTTATAGTATATCTGGTGCTAAGCTAACATAGAGTTATAGTATATCTGACCTGTGCTAACATAGAGTTAATAGTAGGCTATATCTGGTGCTAGGCTTTGACCATTCCATAAACAAACGTCAGTAGGTTTTTGCCAGACCCAGGGGGTCGGGCCTACATGAGGCTTTGTCGGTCCCCCTCTCCAAACGTTTTCGTCCATACATGGGCATAAAAGAGGTCTGTCTTCTGTCCTCTTTTCGGGCCTACGTGAGGCTTTGTCGGTCCCCCTCTCCAAACGTTTTCGTCCATACATGGGCATAAAAGAGGTCTGTCTTCTGTCCTCTTTTCGGGCCTACGTGAGGCTTTGTCGGTCCCCCTCTCCAAACGTTTTCGTCCATACATGGGCATAAAAGAGGTCTGTCTTCTGTCCTCTTTTTGATTGGCCAAGCTTAGCGTGACGTAGTGCTCTGATCTTTCAACCACTAGGGGTCTGGCAGTACCCAGGTCTCCTGGTTCCCTTGTTTATCTGACATCAGGAAGGCTATAAGCTGCTTGCTGCATTCTTGTATTTTAACACATGGGTTGGGGAACTGAATAGGGAACTGCAGCACAGGCGACACAAGTCGGGGAGGGGGGGGAGCTTTCTGGCCACGTTCAGGTGTTTAGACAGATATCATGTTGTGTTTATAGTCAACTAAAGACGGTTGTGAGACTTGCGTGATCAGGCAACCTGGAAGCAAACTCCACCTGCCCAAAAGTCATATTTACCCGTTTTATTTACCCATTTTATTTACCCGTTTTATTTACCTGTTTCATTTACCTGTTTTATTTGCCCGTTTTATTGACCTGCCCCGGGACGGGCAGCCCTTCTTCGTGTCAACCCCTGTATGTTCAATCACGACTCCAGAGATGTGTTGTTGTGGGAGTTTTTGAAGAAATTTAATAACACACTTTTCTGGTTAATTTGTCATATTTGTGGATACTTTACGGTCATTCTTTTTTCTTTCATTTTTTTAGTTTTTGTTTAACTTTAGATCAATGCAACACTTTGACTTTCAGTTCAACTTGAGAGCTAAACAAGACTGCTAACTAGGAAGGTGGCAGTGGTGTAAAGTAACTACGTACATTTACTCAAATTATGTACTTAATTAAGTACAATTTTGAGGTATTTCAATTTTTTTGTACTTTTTCTTCTACTCCATTACATCTCAGAGGCATACATTGTACTTTTACTCCACTACAATTAATTGAAAACTTTAATTACTAGTTAGGCTACTTTGCAGATTAAGATTATTACAAAACATACATTAACCACTTCAGCCTTATATACATTTCTACTATTTTAAAATATTTGTATATATTTTGAACTTGTGAAATGGGACATTCTGCATGAGTACTTTCTACTTTTGGTACTTAAAGTACATTTTGATGCCAATACTTTTGTACTTTTACTCAAGTACATTTTGAATTCCGGACTTTTACTATTTCTACATTGCAATATTGATACTTTTACTTTAGTAAACAAATTGAGTACCTTTTTCATCACTGCGTGTAAGTATGTAGATACGTTGTTGTCTCTTTTTTCCCCTTCTTTCTTTTTTCCTTCCCTTGCCCTTCTCTCTCTTCTTTCTCTTTTCTGGAAAGAAGCAAAGCGATGGAGCTTGTTACACAAAAGCTAATTTCACCCAGTTCTATACCACCTGTAAACATGTGTCTGTAATAGAGATGATTATCACTGATTCTAGGCCCGCCAACACAATTAAAGGACGTTACCACATGTATACAGCATATGGTTATCTGGCATGTTAATATATAGGGGGGCTTTTAGACATAATGGGGTCTTTCTCAAACACGTTGATTGTAACAGGGCGGACCTGTTTAATTAACATCAGGTGTGTTTGGAGGAATCACACAGGTGGATGAAATCATGACTCATATTTATTCATCAGTTCTTTGACAGGAAGTAATCACATTTGGGCTTTTAGGGACTTTTGATGTAAGAATACACATGTTTTTATTTTATCTTATTTATTTATTTTTGCATCTATTGTTAGGTATGTCCACATTATGACCAAATTTGATGATGTAGAGGGCCACTATATTTCCACACTCACTCCAGAGGGACACATTAAATATACTGTCTCTCCGTATTTTAACTTTTTTTCGCCATTCTATGTCACACTAAAGTAGCAAAAATAGCCGATCTACAAGCTCAAAACGTGTCTCAGTGCGACGTGTTTTGAGCTTGTAGGTCTGCCTTTTTTACTATTTTTGAATTGGAATCCAGAATTTGTTTTTGCTATTTTTGAATTGAAATCCTGAAAAGCAGCATTTTTATTTAGTTAAAAATGCATTTAGTTATACTTATCTTAACTTTATGAACTTAAATACAAATACAATGGACGTAAAAAAGACTTTTAATACCCGTCATTAAGCTACTAATATAGACTGAAGTAATTAAAGCGGGTCATGTTTGCATGTTTGGAATTGTAACAGCTGAAATCAATAATATATCAGTATTCCGATATTAACCTGCGGGCCGCATTAAGTGAAGGTGGGGGCCGCATGTGGCTTCAGGGGCGCCAGTTGCCCATGTATGCTCTAATATAGACATATTTTTCATTTCATTCTTTAAGGTCATTGATCCGTGTGGCGACACATATGTTGCCTTTATACTTTAATGTCAGCAACACCAGGGAGCTGATAGCGGACTGCAGGAGACCGAGGAGAGAACATGCATCCATCTTCATCGACGGCATCGCATAGGAAAAGGGCCTGAGAGTTCCAAGTTGGCCCCACAGTGGTGGAAGGAACTCCCCACTGATGTCAGGACAGCAGAGTCACTGCCCATCTTTCACCGCAGGCTGAAAATCCATATCTTCAGGAAACACTACCCTTCCTCTTTGCCTTGCCTACTTGTTGTCAATTAGTTGTACGAGCTCTTGTTTAATTGGATCTTGTTTATTCGTTTTAGCTCTTGCTCATTTGATTTTCCTATTTGTCTCATCTGTTTAAGAAAGTATGTAGCTGACATATTGTACTTTTACCTTAGCACCAGGTATACTCTTAGTTGCTTGTTTTAGAAGAGAATGCACTTAAGACTTCTGGTGATTAGTAGTTTTCTTGCCTACCTATGTTGAATGCTCTTATTGTAAGTCGCTTTGGATAAAAGCGTCTGCTAAATGACTGTAATGTAATGTAATGTAAAATAGTGGTTCACAAAGTGAGGTCCATTGTAAAAACACATTATTATTATTATTATTATTATTATTATTGTTATTATAAATAATACACAATCCACTTTCTGTTAGTTGTTTTTTTGTAAAGCCAATTCTTTTTTCCAGTTCTCCCCCCCCCCCCCTATTATCCTGGTTTTAGATATTCCGTTAGCAATCATAACCTTGTGTGGAATATCATTATTCAAACATGTATCAATGTCACACGTTGTGAGCCTGTAGATCAGCTATTTTCACCATAAGACACTCTCATAGGACAAAGTAACATTATATAAGGGTTAAAAATGACTTGTGTCATGATCTGTCTCCTAGTTATGTTGCTTTATTTTGTAGTGACTTTTATTCTGCTTTATTTGTTGTATTTGGTGTCATTCTATGTATTTATTTTAGGTAGCACCTAGTGGTGGAAGAAGTACTCAAGTGTCATTTTAGATTTATTTGGCTATTCAAAAATTGTAGATCTACAAGCTCATAGCGCGGCACCGAGTGCCGCTGTATGAACCTGTAGATCTACTATGTTTTGAAAAATCTTGAACATTTGTGCAAATCTTTGAATATATATATTTTTAAAGTTTTCTAACATTATTTACTCAAATTTTTGCTACTGGGGGGTTCCTGGAACAACACATGTTGAGATGGGGGTCCACGGCCAAATACATATTATTCTGGGGTCCATAAAAAAGTTTGAGAACCACTGATATTATAGCACAAATTTTCACAATTTAAAAAAATTGCAGATCTACAAGCTCATAGCGCGGCACTCGGTGCTGCGCTATGAGCTTGTAGATCTGCTATTTTTGAATAGCCAAATAAATCTTAAAAATGGCACAGATGTGTTCCGGTCTTAATGGGTTGATTAAGTGTTAATTGCATGCATAGATTTTCCCCGACATCACTGCCGCTAATATTAGTGTTAAACCAATAGAAATGACTATAGGTACATTCTGCAGATTTTTTAGTCATGATGAAGTAGGGCGTTAACTCTTTAACCGCCAGAGTAATAGTGTAATAGTGTGACGCTACTGCCAGCGAAAACGAGCGATTTTACAGACCTTTGAAAAATCATGGGCTATTACCCGTGATCGCCTCATTACACGCACGGAGGTCTCGGGAGTCTCGACCAAAACATTTATCCGCTCACGGTAATGTGACCAGTTAAATGAGGCTTGTTTCTTGCCGTAAAGCAAGAGGAACGGAGATATAGCCATTTCCCCACAGGAAATAAATAGGAAGTTAAAAAGACTTTTTTTTTTTAATGACGTCTAATCCGGGTCTGTCGTCATCTGGCAGTGAAAGCATCATTCATAGGGTAGCGTACAGCGCCATCTGGTGGAAAACCACTGAAAACACAAATCTCGTCATTCTTGCCAGTGGCTGGTTAATTAACGAAAAAACACAAAAAGTTTAAATATGGAGATAAGAGGTTTCTGTGCCGAGAGCAACAATACTTAGGTTCAGGTGATGACGTCAAACGTCATGCGTCATCATGTACGCCTCATATACCCATCAGAACAACGGCTCTCGGTTCAGAATCTGCATTAAGCGTAATGATGGCATCTCGTCCTTCTGTCGTACGACGAACTGTAAGGTTTGTGGTCGAACATGTCTCAGCGGGAGCTGAAGGTGGCGTTCGTCAGCAACCTCAACGGCACCAGCGTCGGGGAAGTGGCGCTCGTCACATCGATTGCCCCGCTGAGCCTCCTGGTCAGAGGACTGCTGCTGCTCCTTCTGTGTCGTCGATGCAAAGTGTCTCCATCACCACAGCCGTCCCCGTGGATCTGTCTCTATCTGGACCTCCTCCTAGACTTCTGTGTGACCGTCCTGCCCCTGGTTCTGTCCTACACCGTCCTCAGTGACGCTCTCCACTCGGCCATTGCGATCCCGGCATTAGTCTCAGCGTGTCTGTCCTTCTACATCTACCACAGCAGCAGAAGTAGTAGTAGTAGTAGTAGTAGTAGTAGTAGTAGTAGTAGTATCGGTCGTCCTCACAGCACTGTCGGACGCCTCCAGAAGACCCTGAAGACCTTCCTCCACGGTCACGTTCAGAGCCAGAGCCGGGTTCCTTTCGTGACCTCCTTCCGAGCGTTCGTAAACGTCAAAACGGCCATCAGCATCCTGGCCGTGGATTTCCACGCGTTCCCCAGGAGGTTCGCCAAAACGGAAACCTACGGGACGGGTCTCATGGATGTCGGCGTGGGAGCTTACGTCCTGGCCAACGCCTTGGTGAGTCCAGAGGCCCGGCGGAGACAGAAGGATCCTCCTGGTGGATCCCCATGGGATCAGGTCAGGAAGCAACTGCTGTCCGTCTGGCCACTGGTCGCTCTCGGGTTGGGAAGGCTGGCGAGCGTCAAGATGGCCGACTACCACGAGCACGTGACGGAATACGGTCTTCACTGGAACTTCTTCTTCACTCTGGCGGCGGTCAGGGTCCTGGCCTCGGTGCTTTTCACAATGTTCCCGGTCGACAGGTCGTGGCTGCTCGCCATTTTGTTATGCGTTTTTTATCAGTTTGCTCTCGAGACGTCGGCTCTGAAATCTTTCGTCATCGATAACGACGGTGAGCGGACGCAGGGCTTTCTTCACGCCAACAAGGAGGGCGTGTTCTCCATCGCCGGGTACCTCGCCATCTACATGGCGGGAGTCCAGATCGGGCTCTACGTCATGCGACCGAAGACGCAAGTGAAGGAATGGCTCAAAGTAACGGCTTCCTTCCTGTTAGGGAGTTGTGTGCTGTACTGTGCGTTGCACGTGTGTCAGACGACCGTCGAGCCGGCGTCCCGTCGAATGGCCAACGCACCGTTCTGCGTCTGGACCGTCGCCCAATGCTTGTTCTCCATGTCCTGCCTCGGCATGGCTGACATCGTCTTGCTCTACCTGCAGAGCGTAGCGGCGTGTTACTGTGTGCCGTCCTCATGGAATCCACACGACAAGGACAACATGAGAAGAAGCAATGTCGTGGAAGAAGGACCTTGTCTTCTTCAAGCCATCAACAGGAACCAGCTGTTGTTCTTCATGCTGGCGAACGTGATGACCGGTCTGATCAACGTGACGGTCGACACGTTCAACAGCGGACGTTACGTCTCAGTGTGTCTGTTGGCGTCGTACATGTTCGTAAATTGTTGTGTGATGCACACTTTACATATATGTGGAATTACAGTAAAGTTCTGGTGAAATCATTTATCTTAAAACAAAGAGGTAAATGTAAATTCCTATCGTCAAACACCGTCGCCGTTTTTCCTTTTTCTCCTTTGTACACAGCCTATTGTGTTTTGCATTTGTTGATAAATTGAATACATAGGACCACAATGGAAACAGGAAAAAATACTTTTTTTTTTGCTTTTAGCATCAATGTCTTACTGTACCACGCATATATATATATATATATATATATATTATCTTAGTTTTATGTGAACGAACACATTCACCATAGCGACAACAATAATGCGTCAGACTATCGTAGAACACAGATATATTAATTATGCCTTAGTATCAGATATATACATATTATGCACACTTTGTGAATGAGGCCCACTTACCTGGATTTCATGGTATATAGACTAAAGCGATCCCTTCTCCCTAAATGTACGGCTTTTGTTTTAATGTTAATATTATAGATTCCATGGATAATAACAGGCCTATATAATGTTGGATGCATTTATCCAACAAGATAAAGAGTGGGTTTCTGTTACTTCTGACACAGTGCAGTTCAGCCTGTCAATCACCGAGACAGAGTGCAGTTCAGCCTGTCAATCACCGAGACAGAGTGCAGTTCAGCCTGTCAATCACTGAGACAGAGTGCAGTTCAGCCTGTCAATCACTGAGACACAGTGCAGTTCAGCCTGTCAATCAATGAGACAGAGTGCAGTTCAGCCTGTCAATCACTGAGACAGAGTGCAGTTCAGCCTGTCAATCACTGGGACAGAATGCAGTTCAGCCTGTCAATCACTGGGACAGAGTGCAGTTCAGCCTGTCAATCACTGAGACAGAGTGCAGTTCAGCCTGTCAATCACTGGGACAGAGTGCAGTTCAGCCTGTCAATCACTGGGACAGAGTGCAGTTCAGCCTGTCAATCACTGAGACAGAGTGCAGTTCAGCTTGTCAATCACTGAGACAGAGTGCAGTTCAGCTTGTCAATCACTGAGACACAGTGCAGTTCAGCCTGTCAATCACTGAGACACAGTGCAGTTCAGCCTGTCAATCACTGAGACACAGTGCAGTTCAGCCTGTCAATGACAGAGAGCAGCTGAGCGGAGGACGGCACATCTAAAGGCCTATTCACTCGACGTAAGACCCTTAAGTAAGCATAAGGAACGGAGGGGGAGACCAAAAAGGGGGGGGGGTGGGGGGTTTGTCCGTCGATTATGTCATCCGTCAGGTTGAGCTCTGAGCTCAACCTGACGTACCTGATGTATGTTCACTGCTTCCCTCTGGAGGATGAATAGCCTCTTGGCCCTAATCACGCATAAGAAACGTGTCAAACTATGAATGCACTGACATAAAGAACGTACCAGTTCCTCACCCCCGACGTACGTCAATCCCCATCTCCGTCTAGTATGTACGCCACTTAAGGCAGAGGCACGGCTGCAAAGAGCTCGTTAATTAATGGCTGAGAACTGCCAATGGAACACAGTTGGAAAAGGAAAGAATCACTTCTGTCCTTGTCAATAACCAATCCTACAGTTTGAATTCTGTACACATGCACATATGGAGCACATATCATGATTACAAAAAAGATACATATATTTTTTTATTAAACAAAATAAAAATAATAAAAATGCGACTTTCGACCTCTCCTGGTGGGAGTCGACTTGTGTTCATTAAGTCGACTTAAGTCAAAGCCTACTTTTTGGTGGATGCCCTACACACACACACACACGGGCGCACGCACGTACGTACATGGTATAATTATTAATCTAGTATCAGAAACACATAAAGCATATATTTTATAATCATCGTCAAAACTACAACTATATACTTTGTTGACCGGAGTCCCCAAGGGGGTGTACAAATGGGCCCCCTCCTTTTTTTGTCACTAAAAATAGCTCACAACACAATGTCAAAATGTGACATGTTGTGAGCTTGTAGATCGGCAATTTTTGGTGGTAATGTTCCCCTATTGTGACATTGTGTTCAGAAGAGGATGTAGGATCATGTGCTTATTGGCGCTCCTCTCTGTAATATTATTATAACTAAGGTATTGTCTCCTCTCTGTTACGGCTGGCACTGTATATTGTTATAATTATTATAATAATAATTATTATTATTATTATTACATCTAGGGTATTGGCTCCTCTCTGCTACGGCTGGCACTGTATATTATTATAATTATTATAATTATTATTATAATTATTATAACTAGGGTATTGGCTCCTCTCTGCTACGGCTGGCACTGTATATTATTATTACGGGAAACAAAGATAACGACCTTTTCAAATGCAAGCCGATCCGTGTGAATAAAAGCATAGAGAAGGAAATGTTATCCGATCTTTGTGAATAAAATGATAGAGACAGCCTTGGAAACATTGTGGGAATAATATGTTGACCTAATAAGTTTTACAAGCTGACATTGATTCTTCATCTTGTGTGTTTTAACACATTAAATAAGACCTGAGAAGCTTTACAATGTCTTAGAAATACTAACAGTTTGATGAAACAAACTTATGTGTTGATGAATATCAGTGGTGCTCAAACTATTTCATGTCTGTCTGTCTGTCTGTCTGTCTGTCTGTCTGTCTGTCTCTCTCTCTCTCTCTCTCGGTCTGTCTCTCTCTGTCATGTTCCGGATTCCACTTAAAAAACTGCACACAAAAAATCAAAAATAGCAGATACAAGCTCCAAACGCGTCACACTGCGACGCGTTTTGAGCTTAGATCTGCTATTGTTGCTACTTTTGTGTGACATAGAATGTCCTGACAGTATATTTAATGTGACCCTCTGGAATGAGTGTGGAAATATAGTGGCCCTCTCCATCATCAAAGTTGCATCACCCCTGATGTATACTTTACTTTAAAACATTTTCCAAATATTATATTTTGTAATATTCAGGAAGAAATAGACAATTTAACAGCGAGGTGCCCACTCCTCCTTAGTGCCCACTTATCCTGTTGGCGTCCAACACATTGTCTGTGTTCACTTCATGTTGTCATAATAACCAACATGCATGGTGCTATTGTATTTATCACTTCATGATGTCATAACCAACATGCAGGGTACTACTGTATGTATCACTTCATGATGTCATAACCAACATGCAGGGTACTACTGTATGTATCACTTCATGATGTCATAATAACCAACATGCAGGGTACTACTGTATGTATCACTTCATGATGTCATAACCAACATGCAGGGTACTACTGTATGTATCACTTCATGATGTCATAACCAACATGCAGGGTACTACTGTATGTATCACTTCATGATGTCATAATAACCAACATGCAGGGTACTACTGTATGTATCACTTCATGATGTCATAACCAACATGCAGGGTACTACTGTATTTATCACTTCATGATGTCATAACCAACATGCAGGGTACTACTGTATGTATCACTTCATGATGTCATAACCAACATGCAGGGTACTACTGTATTTATCACTTCATGATGTCATAACCAACATGCAGGGTACTACTGTATTTATCACTTCATGATGTCATAACCAATATGCAGGGTACTACTGTATTTATCACTTCATGATGTCATAACCAACATGCAGGGTACTACTGTATGTATCACTTCATGATGTCATAACCAACATGCAGGGTACTACTGTATGTATCACTTCATGATGTCATAACCAACATGCAGGGTACTACTGTATGTATCACTTCATGATGTCATAACCAACATGCAGGGTACTCAGCACCTGCATATTGTGCTCTGCTGTCTAATTACTTATTTATTTAGTTTTCACTTTTTAATGAATCCAACCTGTAGAGTTTGTTGAGGTTTTGACTGAGTTTGTTCATGTTTTTCTCAGATTGTGTCTCATGAAGAGGTTTCATGTGTCTTTAATCTATTGGCTATTTTGATTTGTACAAAACACACTACCTGTATCTAACCTCAACACACAATATTACACACATTTTACACTTAAAGGGATAGTTCAGCCCAAAATGACTTGTTTTCTATGGATTAGTCACCCAATGGAGACATGAATTCATGGATATGTTTTAGTTTTTGTCTCATTCCTAAAACAATAATTTGATAACCTGCAGCCGATCTGATAGGAGACACAAAGGAGACTCTTTGTGTGTGCTCTTCCTGAACACACACACACTGACCTAGCGTTGTGTTACACACTTGGCACAAGCACCTTAGTTTCACACACACACACACACACACACACACACACACACACACACACACACACACACACACACACACACACACACACACACACACACACACACACACACACACACACACACACACACACACACACACACACACACACACACACACACACACACACACACACTCCACCTTTTCCCTGCTACACAAAATGTTGTCCCTATCTACAAGCTCATAATGTGACGTGTTGTGAGCTTGTAGATCAGCTATTTTTGGGTGAATGTTCCCCTATCGTGACATTGTGTCCAGAACAGGATGCTAGCGTTCATGATTTGAGGCGGGGTAAGGAGTAACATAGGGGGCACATAAGGGGTAACATAGGGGGCATATAAGGGGTAACATAGGGGGTATATAAGGGGTTACATAGGGGGCACATAAGGGGTAACATAGGGGGTATATAAGGGGTAACATAGGGGGCATATACGGGGTAACATATGGGGCATATAAGGGGTAACATAGGGGGCATATAAGGGGTAACATAGGGGGCATATAAGGGGTAACATAGGGGGCATATAAGGGTAACATAGGGGGCATATAAGGGGTAACATAGGGGGTATATAAGGGGTTACATAGGGGGCACATAAGGGGTAACATAGGGGGCATATAAGGGGTAACATATGGGGCATATAAGGGGTAACATAGGGGGCATATAAGGGGTAACATAGGGGGCACATAACGGGTAACATAGGGGGCACATAAGGGGTAACATAGGGGGAACATAAGGGGTAACATAGGGGGCATATAAGGGGTAACATAGGGGGCATATAAGGGGTAACATAGGGGGCACATAAGGGGTAAGGCTGTACTGTAGCGTACTGATTTGCACTGATTTGCATGATGTTTGGACACATTCTGAAGGAGTAATATCAAAAACATTATTTTGAAAGATAAAAAACAGGACAGAGGTTTGTCCTTGGCCTGTAGTTCAAAGTTCGGTTCACAGATCAGTCCAGTTATAGGTAAAAGGGTGAATCGGCCTGTTATAGCGCCACCATGTGGCAGATTTGAAAAAACATTCAAGTGGCATTTCTTCCTCAGCCTAGTGGGAATGTGTGTGCATTTCACGGAAATCGCACAATGCGTTCATGATTTGAGGCATTTTGTTCAAAACTGAGCACTCCTGCAAACTTTGGAAGCCAGTGTTTACCAAACAGGACAGATCCGTCTTGATCACATGACTATAGGGATACTGTGTACCGATGTGTGTGATGTTTGGACAAAATCTGTAGGAGTAATATAAAACAAAACGTTTTGCAGAAATCGGCCTCCTGGTGGCGCTATAACAGGCCGATCTAAAACATTCAGGGAGTGTGCCTTCGGCCTGGTGGAGACAATTACAGCCAGCAGCATGCCAGACTGTGAGGGGGAGAGAGAGAGAAAGAGAGAGACAGACAGAGACACAGGGGCGGTGGAAGTCATTTATTCCAAGGGGGGCTGGGCTTGGCGGGGGACTCTGCACGCGTGCGAAGCACGCACGCAATTTTATTCCCCACATTTTTTTCCCATGTTTTTTTTCACGTTTTTTCAACAAATATTTTATTCCCCAAAGTTAAATACATAATTGTTTTAATATATAAGTGTGTATATAGACTTTAAAAATTATATATATTTGTTTAATCTACAAAAAATATATACTTTTTTTTTTTTTTCCGACACCAGGGGTACTGCAGCACCCTCAGCACCCCACTTCCAGCGTCCCTGCAGAGACACAGGCAGACAGAGGGTGAGAAACTGGCACAGATAAATAAGTCACACATTGTGTCCTTTGTTTTCATGTGAACAGTGAAGGAATGAAGAAGAAAGCACTGATACTCATGTAACACCACACTGATGGAGGAAAGATAACTGATGTGTTTTCATTAAGCTGTCATCTTAGGTTGATGTCCTAGAAACCCTGCTTGTCCTGGAACACACACACACACACCCACCCACCCACCCACCCACACACCCACACACACACACACACACACACACACACACACACACACACACACACAGTGGTGTAAAATAACTAAATACATTTACATAATACTGTACATAAGTACAATTTTGAGGTACTCTTACTTTACTGGAGTATTTCCAATTGTCTATATATTTTCTACTCCACTACATCTCAGAGGCAAATATTGTACTTTTACTCCACTACGATTATTTAAAAACTTTAATTACTAGTTACTTTGTAGATATAAATGATTACATAATAAAACATTCATTAACCACTTTGGCTCTATTTTATACCTAGGCCAATATGAAAATAGCAGATCTACAAGCTCACAACGGGTGCGACACGTTGTGAGCTTGTAGATCGGCTATTTTCAAACAATTTAGTACTTTTACTTTTGGTACTTTAAGTACATTTTGATACCAATGCTTTTACTCAAGTATTTTTTTTATTCCGAACTTTTACTTGTAACAGACTGCTTCTACATTGCAGTATTGATACTTTTACGTAAAACATTTGAGTTATATTTCCACCACTGCGCGCACGCACGCACAAACGCACGCACGCACGCACGCACGCACGCACACACACACGCACGCACACGCACACGCACACGCACACACACACACACACACACACACAGTGGTGTAAAATAACACACACACACACACACACGCACACACGCACACACACATTTTGGTGTTAAGACGGTCCCTGGCTAAATGTGTCATGTGTGCTCCAGCCCTATGTACTGTATGGAGTGCTGATAAAAATGTATACAAAATATAGTTTTGATGTAGTTATTAACCTTAGGAAGTATTAAGTAGTTTTTTAGGTTATTTTAGTTATTAGCAGTGGTGGAAAAAGTACTCAAATGTTTTATGCCTGTGTTTTGGCCTGTGTTCAAATGTTACTTGAGTAAAAGTACAAAAGTATTGGCATCAAATATACTTAAAGTACCAAAAGTAAAAGTACTAAAATGTTTGGAAAATAGCAGATCTACAAGCTCACTTGTAGCTCGCTTGTAGCTCGCTTGTAGATCTGCTATTTTCAAATAGCCTATGTATAAAATAGGGCTAGAGGTTAATTTATGTTTTATAATATGATAATTTATATCTGCAAAGTAAAGATTTCAAATAATTGTAGTGGAGTAAAAGTACAATATTTTCCTCTGTAGTGGAGTAGAAGTAAAAGTATTGAAGATTGGAAATACTCCAGTAAAGTAAAAAATACCTCAAAATTGTACTTAAGTGCAGTACTTGAGTAAATGTACTTTACACCACTGGTTATTAGCATGTCTTAAAGTTATACAGTGCAGGTCCACAAATAACGATTTTTAGCAGCCTCTGCTGGTCATTACCGTCACTGCAGGCCGTTTGTTTATTCCTCTGTTACCCAGAATTCCATTTGTTTTCACCGGAAGACGGAAGCATTTCAAAAATGGTTTTATACGATCTGTGGATCGTTTCTCTTAGCCAGTGGAGCTTTTGTTACCGTGAGCTGTGTTTTCTTTTTCTGTTGTTTTTCGATCTTCAAATCATACAATCTCTTAAAATCAGCATTATTTTAAATACATTTTTATTAGCATTAACTTGAGACGGGTATGTTGTCTCCCTTGAGCAAAAGATGAACTATTTATAAAATAAATCAAATATTTAACATATTTTGTATTTGATTTATAGAAGGCAAGTATAATATATTAAGGCATCTTTGGCTTATTTTCCAGGGATCTTTTATAAAGAAGAAATCTTGGCCCAACATATGAAGTTCCTTGTCCCACTTTTGGGCTTAAACTCAACCAGGTCTGTTTGGATTGGAATGTCATTTTCAGCCTGTTTAAAACTCTAAAGCGGTGGCTCTCAAACCAAATGAAAATATAGAATTATTAAACTAAAATGGCTAGTTCCCTCTTCTTTTGACCAAGTACATTTACTCAAGTAAAACAAATGACCCAAAGGTCCATTCAGGGCAGCCTATCACTCCCACTAAGTTTCATGAAAATACAGTTTGTCAAGCATGTAGTGTTTTTGACACAAACGCGCGCACACACACACGCGCACGCACACGCACACGCAGACACACACACGCACACGCACACACACAGTTCAACTGGACCCACATACTGGTGTTAAACATAAAGTCTGGGCCCAATATATGAAGATCCTTGTCCCACTTTTTGGGCGCCGAGCCACTGGTTGAGAAACAGGAGTTTTAGCTATTGCTGACATTCGGTCACTCTGCTTCAATACTACTTAGGTCTGCTCTTCTTTCCCTCTAAACCTTCACTACTACTTAGGTCTGCTCTTCTTTCCCTCTACACCTTCAGTACTACTTAGGTCTGCTCTTCTTTCCCTCTACACCTTCAGTACTACTTAGGTCTGCTCTTCTTTCCCTCTACACCTTCACTACTACTTAGGTCTGCTCTTCTTTCCCTCTACACCTTCAGTACTACTTAGGTCTGCTCTTCTTTCCCTCTACACCAAACCTCTTGGCCAAAAATAGCCGATCTACAAGCTCACAACAAGTCACACTGAAACGCGCTGTGAGCTTGTAGATCGGCTATTGTTGGCCAATGTTTTCCCCAGAATAGAGATACTAGGGTTCAAGTGGTTAATGTAAAATAGTTACTATCAAACAAACATTAGCCGGCCCCCGTACTACAGGGTTAGGTAGTAACTCTGAGGAACCCTTAGGGGTCCCCAGAGCTACAACAGGGTTAGGTAGTAACTCAGAGGGTCCCCAGAGCTACTACAGGGTTAGGTAGTAAAGTATCTGAGGGTCCCCAGAACTACTACAGGGTTAGGTAGTAACTCTGAGGGCCCCCTAGGGGTCCCCAGAGCTACTACAGGGTATGTCCAAAACTGTTACTTTTCAGGATTCAAATTCAGAAGTAGCTAAAGTAGCAGATCTAAAAAATGTATCGCTTCGCACCACATTTCCAGCTTGTAGATCTGCTACTTTTGATGATTTTAAGTGACACTGCAGTATGAAAAAAAAATGTCACACTAATGTATTATTTTACCTACCTGATCTGGCCGAGACCTGTGCTCCAATGAGCACTTTTTCTAGTTATTATTATTGTTATCGTTATCGTTCTCGTTATCGTTATTGTTGTTATTGTAATTGTATATATATTATTATCATCATAACTAGGGTATTGGCTCCTCTCTGCTACGGCTGGCACAGTATATTATTATAATTATTATAATAATTATTATTATTATTATTACATCTAGGGTATTGGCTCCTCTCTATACGGCTGGCACTGTATATTATTATTACGGGAAACAGAGAAAACAAAGAAAACAACCTTTTCAAATGCAAGCCGATCCGTGTGAATAAAAGAATAGAGAAGGAAATGTTATCCGATCTTTGTGAATAAAATGATAAGAGACAGCTTTGGAAATATTGTGGGAATAATATGTTGACCTAATAAGTTTTACAAGACATTGATTCTTCATCTTGTGTGTTTTAACACATTAAGACCTGAGAAGCTTTACAATGTCTCAGAAATACTAACAGTTTGATGAAATGTTGCTAAATATCACTGTTGCTCAAACTATTTCATGTCAAGGACCCCCAGAATTATATATTTTTGGCTGCGGACCCCCATCTCAAAATGTTTTGTTCCATGGACCCTCCAGAGGCAATGACTTGAGTTAAACATTTAAAAAATATATATATAACATATTCAAAGATTTGCACACATTTCCACACCTTTTCAGAAATAGCAGATCTACAAGCTCATAGCGCGGCACGAAGTGACACGCTATGAGCTTGTAGATCTGCTATTTTTGAATAGCCAAAGTATAACATAACGGTTAAAGTGGTTAACATTAATGGTTTTAATGGGTTCATGGAAGAGGAGAGCGTAATGTCCTTCTATTTACATAGACTATCCTAATATCCTTCTAAGATCGTTAAATTAGTTGCACTTTTCTGTAATGGTGTTCTTGCTCTGTAAAGCACTTTGAGCTGCATTTCATGTCATGAAATTAGAAAGGTGCTATACAAAAAAGTGTATTATTATGTTTAGTTTATTTCATCATCCTGCCT